>NC_031770.1:5510225-5758004 GCF_001522545.3 Parus major
CATCATTCTCCAATCCTTAAATTACAGTCCTTGCCTAAGACAGATGTGTTTATCATTACAGTCAAATAAAAAGCAAACAAAAAAATCAGCACTGTGGCTGATTCAGCAAAAAATATCCTGTACATGTCCCTACAGTGTTAGCCAGTCTTATTTAGGAAATCCTACTGAAAAAACCACGAGACTCTATAGTTTACCTTTTCTACTACTGAATTTAATTGTCAAACTCTTACTTATGTAATAGGAGTGTAGTAAAGCCAAGTCTCAGTGGCTTTGCAAACACCACATTGTATTATGTAGTTCACCAGTAATTCAATTTACAGTGGTGCAGCACAATGAGAAAGATCCCAGGGTTGCTCATGGAACTACTTTTACCAAAAAGATCAAGCTCAGCTCATGGGGCTTGATCAACATAGGGATCACTTGTGTTGGACTATTTTTCCCTCTTTCTTTACTTTGTGTTTGCTTTTTTTTTTCTTTTCTAACTTTTAAAAGGTTTGTTCTGATCAAATAATAAAATGAAGAAGCATAATTCAATTGAGTTACTTATGTAGAATGTTTGGCTCATGGCTGTCAGACTAGGGTGACAGTTGTTTTGTGTTTTCCTTAAAATGTATGCTGGTTCACATTCCTTATAGTTTATTTAACATGACATTTCTGAAGTTCTGGTGCACAGAGAACTTCATACCCAACTCTGGTTAGGCCTATCCCAGGTAAAAAAAACATCTAGGCTGTTGCCTACTGAAAAGTTTGGCTTTTCCATGAGAATTTGGGAGGAAGGTCTTTCTTCTTTCAACATCTGCTTCCTTGGATCCATTTTCAGTCCTTCAGACCAGAAGATTTTATCCCAGAGGAAGCTGTGTGCTCTCAAATCTCCAACTGGACAGTTGTCAGTTTGATACACTGTTGATTTTTAAAAAACCCACAGGATAGTAGTGTTCACCTCTATTCAATGAACTTATTCAGATCTGACCTTTTTTCCCATCCCCAGGTTATCACCTAAGTATATACTTTGCTTGATTAAGTCATTATTGTTATCTTTCCTGGTTCCCTGTCTATATTTTTCTTCTTCATTATTTTCTTTCTCTAATTTTATGGCCTTTCACTTTACTTTTCAGAATCTTTTAAATCTTCTTTTTTATAATTCCAGTTAGCCCCAGCACAGAAGTTTTCAATAAATTACTGCAGTTTAATCTGACTTTTCAGTATCTGGCACTCTCTTTAGATATAACCCTTCTCAGTGATTAATCAGGATTTAATCTTTGTTTGGAATAAGTTAATTGGTGACTGCTCTTTGGTAGGCACTAAGCTGTTTGCAAATAGAAGGGAGGTTTTTTGGTGACCTCAGTGAAGACAGGGCGACAGGTGGATTTATTCTCAGGTTTACATCACTTGAAAGGGTAAACACGAAGCTGCAGCCAATGCTTTGCATTGTAAAGAACACTTTCATGGGGCACATGTGTGCTTGATAGGTACACCCCATGCTGAAATGGAATGGCTATTGACTGAATCTGAAGGGTCTTGTAACTTAATTAATGACCTCCTGGCGTTTGAATCATTAATACTTTATATCTCCTAAAAAATAGCAGTGTGAGGAGATGTGTTATTAGACACAGGCATGTGCATGTACACAGCAACAGCCACATCCTGGGGCTGTAAGGGAGTGCAGATTTATGTAGTCTCTCCTTAATAAAACTTTAGGAGACTGTACCTGACAGGAATTTACAGTCATGAAACAGAAAACTTCCTTATGCTAGTAAGAGGATTAATTTTCTCTCCTCTGTCAGTGCTGGAATTGGTAGCTGTGCTGGTAGTGGAATGGGTATTGTTCCCCCAGGGGATTGACTGCTCTGCTGGATACAGACTGGAGAAACTCCTGGTGACTTCACAGGGACCAGGATATCCTCCACCTGTTTTGTAGCTCCTATGAAGAAAATATATTACCCATGTATGTATCTGGCAGTAAAATTACCATCTGGGATTTAAAAACTGTGTCATGAGAACCGTAAGTAATCAATGCGCTGAAAAGCGGTATTACAATTTCTCTCAGCAGAGGAGAATTTGAGTAAACAATCAAAATCTTACACCATGTTTATCTTAGCTATGTCAGAGATTGAAGAACTGAATATTTTTTTTTTCCATGGCTAACTAGCTGGCCTGAGTAACAATTGAGCCTTTGAAGCAACACAAGGGATTCTGACCATTTTCTTAGATTTGGGGTCACTGTGGAAAGGAAGTTTTATAAGCCACCTACGCACTATTTCCGCCTGGAATCAGAGAGAGAATCTTTCTGGATTACAGGCATTTCAAACCCATGAACCAGTTTAACTCTACAATTCATTCCACGAAGCTCAAGACAGGAACTGCTTTGTGTGGCATTCTTCCATCAGGACTGGTGGCCATAAATCAAGCTGAATGTCTTTCTGAATGACTTGCTGCAGTTCAGCCGCAGGATCTGGGCTGGAGGCAGCGACCATGGAGTGAAGTGCTTTGGCCTATGGTATTCGGAAGGTCAGGACTGGAGATCACGATGCTTCCTCAAAAGGCTGTGAATCTTCACATTGTATGTTACTCTGTGTTATGGAAGTGTGTGAGAAGCAGAAGATTTTTAATTGCTAGTAATATATTTTCAGCAACAGAGATCGTTGTGACTGCCCAGAGTTTGGTATGTTTTCTGAACGAGACAGAAGGAAAGAAAATCCTTCCACTTTGAAAAGCACAGTGCTTTGGCCAGCTCTTTATGTTGGCAGAGATCCTGTGTTAGAGAGAGTTCTCTGAAAGGCGACCAAATTGCCCACCACAGACAACTACGATGAATAACACTCCCTGTCTTTGCAAAAACACTGCTTACAGCTCCCCATCCAATCCCAGCACCCTGCAACATGCGGTGCATTGGAGTTTATTTGGGTTTTACAAGCTATTATTGCCATTCAGCAAAACTAATCCTAGAGAGCAAGGGGTGTTTTGTCAAGTGAAGGCTTCAGCTGCCTGAGTACAAGTCTGCTTTGCTCATTCTGGCAGCAGTCATGAACAACACCTTGGATAAACCACTCATGTGAGCAGAGCAGGGAATCAGGCAGGCAGGTGCTGGTCTGAGCTGCATGAGTACCAGCCTGCTGGCTGATCTTAGATGTGGAACCTCATTTATTAGTTTCTCCCTTCCCTTCCTTCCTTTAGTCCTGTTTCCCCATGCTGTCCCGTCCCTGAAGCAGAGTTTTTTCCTGTATATTTTTACTGTATAAATATATAATATATATATATATATATATACACACTATATATATACACTATATATATATATATATATATAAATATATATATATATATATATATATAATATATATCTACTCTTAATAGAAGAGTCCTACTTCATGTCACAGATTAGAATAGCTTCAGAGACAATACTCAGGATGTGCTGGCCAAAGCAGTGGCCTCCAGAGCATGCTCAGCCCTGTATTCTGGTTCCTGCTGTGTCGGTGTGTGTGGCCCCACAGCCTGGATCTCTTTGTCCAGCTGTGGGAGAACCACCAGAGATGGGGCTCCCTCTGCCCCTTGCTGCACCAAGGAGCTCTGTCCTACTGCAACATGGGAACAGCCCTTCCTGGGTGTCCTGGCTGTACCTCTGGTGGCAGCCAAGCTGGTGCAGCACTTCCAGAACTGTTTGCTGCAACTTCCTAAAATACAGTGGCAGGTAAATCTTTGTGTTGCTTCCTGAAGGCAGGATGCCCAACTTTGTCAGACCTCCGGCATGTAGGACTGCCTGGAGGTTTATTAGTCTGACATCATCTAGCAGGAAACAACCTAAAAAGCTCTGCTTAACTACAGCAACCTCTCAGTTTCTAAAAATTAAAATTGTATATGGTGGCTTCTAAATACAAGTATAGGAATATTTATCAATCCATTTAATTAAATAAGTCTTTCTTAATTTAACAAGCTTTGCTCAGCAGGGTAGTGATAAATGCACAAAATTTCACACTCCTGACAGGCATGTTTAAAAAAGAAAGAAGGGAGGGAAGGGAAAAAGAATGCAACAGAGCTCCCTAAATGGTAATTCAACTTAATTTTTTAACAAGACTGTTTTGGCTTCAGAGTGATTCCATGACCTACAGCAATGATCAAAGTGGTGCCGCAGTGGTGAGTCTCCTACAGCCAGAGCACTACTGAGTGTGCTGCAGCAGGCTCTGCCATGCTTAAATGTTTCATCTCTCAACCAGGTGCTTCATTCTCTTGTACCAGAGCTTCTGGGCTGACTGCTCACATCCCTCAGCACAGCAGCCCATAGCTTAATCAGGACCGTGAGAGGTCCAGAGAAGAGGTGGAAGAGAAAAGAAGGTAAGGTTTGTAGGTGTTTGGAGGATTGCCTGGATGTACCTTTCTGGGCCATCAGTTAAATATTTGTAGCTGTCCTGGGTGCCTACATGTTGTTTAGATATTTTTCAGTCTAATGAATTTGGGTTAGTACTAACAGGAACAATGTCTTGTAACCAGCAAAGCTATTTCATTTCAGTCTGAAGAGAAGAGTTGGCTCTGCACACTTTGTGCCTGCTGCATGGAAGCAACAAGCTGCAGGACACTCTGTGGCTTCACCACCTTGCTCTGCATTGTCAGCAATGCCCACGGTGGTGTTTATGTACTGTGCTGGTATGCTCTGCACCCATCCCTCAGAGGAATGTTTCAAGGCACAAAGACTGGGGTATTTCAGAGAACCTGGTGCATTTCTCAGTGTACATGAAAACTGTTCGATACTGGCAGAGAATTGCTCTGTGCTTAGACCATTTATTAAAGTCTAGACGCAACATAAAAGCACGTAAATTGGTTCCAGTCGCTGCTAGTAAAAACTTCAGCTTGAGCTGGGAATTGATTGGTGAATCTCATAGCGTAATTAAAATTGACTGTTAAAGTTTGTCCCGCTTAATTGGTAACACTTTCTTTGGAAGTCAGTGAGTTAAGATTCTTGCTGGATCATTTAAAGGAGTTCCTGTGTATATGATCAGAACTCAAATGCAGTTTTATGGAGAGGTTTACAGTTATGTTCCACCCTGGTGGTCTTTCATCCTGTATCTTTCCTATTTAAGATTTATGCTGTCATTCACCACAGCCTAATTGTGTTTTGATAAAAATGAAACGATTGCTGACGCATTTCAGACTGAAAGCCGATGACATTTTGAAGCTTTCAGTAAGATGATCTGAAATACTGTGCTGCTCAAAGCCCCTGTCTCCCTGCAAGCCTTCATTTTTAATTCCAGCATTTGTTAGTCGGTTTTGTAGGGATTCTAATAGGCACCTATAACTCCTCTCTGAGTGTCCTGCCAGCAGTGTGTTATTCAGTGTGCCTAATAGCTCATGCAGACTTTTGCATTCTTTCTTTAGGAGGAGGGAATGTATCCAGTGTAGTCTTGGTGTTTAGATTTTTAAAAAAAATTATATAAAGTTACACAGGTTGGTACTTTTTTTTGATAAAGCACATCTTATCCTTTGAGTACCGGACAGCAGGGTTTTTGGTGGCTTTAAGCTCCTTAAGGATATCCTTCCACAGTCTTGGTACAGACCCAGTTCTGGAAGTTGGTGTTATAGGATGGTACTACCGGACATACTTAGCTCTCTTTAACATAAGCTGTCTTGTCCTGACTAGCCATGGACTTAATCACAGCATTAGCTTCTCTCCTGAATCAGGCACTAGAGATACACTTAATTCTCTCCACAGTCACGGTATTTTTAGCACATGGCAGCCAGAGCTTATCATTAGCAAAATGTAAATGTGTCAGGGGATCGTGGATGGGCACTACAGAAGCATTGTCACCCGCTAGACTCAAGATGAGAAGCTTTCATAACTGTGATTAATGTCCTACAGAAAAGGCAGGAAGACACTCAGGTTACTTGGCTGGAAGTGATGCACTTACACAGTTGGAAATTGTTTTGGAAGACACAGTTAGGTACTTGCCAACATTTGGTGTCACATGAAGAATCCACAGAGCACAGAAAGAGTTCATTGAACCTTGTTAACTTGCCATCAGAGCCATGCAAACTGAGGCCAGTTGGACCCTCACATGCCTTGGTACCCTGCTAACGGTGCATGTAGACAGAAATACGTATCTTAAACACTTCCCCTGCTGCCATGATGGGCTCAGCAGTGTTGGGAACAGGAAATCGAGGTCAGTGCTCCATGCAGCTCTTTGAAAGGAAGTATGGTGTCACCTGGACTGGTGCCAGGGTGTCCCAAGTTCCAGCCCTGAAAGTTAAAGAGGTGCTCAGGAATAACATGTGGGTTTGATCCAAAGCCACTGAAATCACTGGGGATATTCTGTAAGTACCAGTGGATCACAGACAGTAGGTGTCTGTCAGCCTTGGTGTGTCAGTGGCCTTTGTTTTAGCTGCTTCTCACAAAAATATTTTAGAGGGATGTAAGCTGTACTTTGGTAGTACATGAATGCTTAAATATTCTTGCAGGTCATTCTGGCACCCTAACTGTGGCCCTCTGGTAGCGGAATTTCAGAGCTGCACAAATTATATCTGGACTTCAGAAGTGGTTTGCTAAGGTTAAGCTGCCTAAATAGTTCTTGCTGGAGCAACTTCATGCTTCAAATGCTTGTACTCCATAATAGTTATATTTTGTACCATACTGTGTTCCTTTCCAAGCCACAGAGCCAAATCCCAGCCTCAGCTTCAAGCCATTGAACTGCAAACAAGTGAGGACTCAAAAACATCCATAAGTATTATATTTTGTGGTGCATGTGCCATTTATGCAGACACAGTTGTCTTTCATTATTTCATCGACTTTAAAAAAAATAAAAATTTCTTTAGTAAGTTTCACCACCATCTTTATACCTCTCTGTTAAAGTGATGGTAAGAAAGATAATCCAGGTATTACCATGAATTGAATCTAGAGCTGTGATTTTGACAGTCCTGTGGAATATATCAAGAGGGATTTCTGAATGACATTTGTGTCTTCTCTCGCTCTTGCCACTACAGGGTCATTCCGAGTGGCTGCTTCATGGCTGTCCTTTTTTGTATGTACATTTATATATATTTATATCTAGAATGAGTGGGCTTGGAAGGTACCTTTAAAGATTGTCTAGTCCTGTCATGAAGATCATGGAGTCCAACCTATGTACACACACACACACACACACACACACACACAAAAACATCTTCTTGCACACTTACATATCCACAGCACTGAGCTGATAAATTGTACTCAGAATGAAGAGCTATTTCAGCTCTGCAGGGGCTGTAACACAAAGGGTGTGTGACACAATATGTGGGCCCTGCCATCCTGGACAATGACCCCTTGATTACTCAGTGTGTGAGCAAAATCCCTTTGGCTTTAAAATCTGTCCCTAGTATGTGAAAAGATGAGTTCTCCTTGATTTGGTCATTTTCTCTGCTTTTGATAGAGGATCAATGGGAGAAAGCAGTGATGAGCATGCCCAAAGAGATTGCTTTAAGCATATTTGATTTTCTTTTCATGTATGCAACATGTTCCAATTCCTTTTAACAGCAAGGTCATTTAAGAGTGCCATGCCAGAGGTTTTTCCTTTTCCCCTCATTCAGTTCCTTAAATCTTATTGTCAGCCATATTCCTTTTGAGTAGCAGAGCAGCTGCTTGGGGTCTGCTTGTGTGGTTATAATCCCATTAAAAAGCCCTCCATTATGTTGCTAATATATTTATAAATGAACTAGTCACCTGGGATTAGTGGTTGATTTTTCTCCTTGGACATACTCTACTGAAACAGAATTATTCCCAATCCCCTGGCTTGTTAGATACAACCAGTTGCATTTGTTATGGTGCCAAATTGGCTGAAATAGATTAGCAATTAATGCAGAACATGCTTTCTTGTGTTTGTAAAGTCCTTGTAATCATCCCCGACAATCATCTTCTCATCAGCTCTTTCCTGATAGCAATGAGATGGCAGATATGCTCAGGCTTTGGGAACTTATGGTCTTTCCTGGGAAATATGAAAGGCATTGAAAGAACCTCCTGACAGAGCAGGTGAGGAGCCTGACAAAAAGGATCCCTTAAAAGCCATTTCAGAAGACATTATTCTGAAGGTTTTCCTCAGCCATTTCCATGCATGCAAAGCTAAGGAAGACAAAGCAACTGTTGGGGGGGAATTGCAAAGTCACTGGTACATCTGTGCTGTGGTTTATAGATGTGACTGCAAGTGTGGGGACACTTCTGAGGTCGCTTAGACTGGTCAGACTAGGATATTGATCACAACAAAGCAGAGGCCACACAGATTCAGCCAAGACTGCAAAACCCACTTGAGATGTCTGAGTAAGTGCTCAGGCACTGATCCCGCAGGAGGATTTGTGCTGCTCCTGCCTTTTTGTGTCTGTCAGACACAAAAAGGCAGGAGCAGCACTTATCAGAAAACTTCCAAGAGGATTTAAAGGCAGGGTCTTTCTCACTTTCAGCACCATCTAAGGGCTCACCGACAGTCTGCCTCTCCATGAGAGGAATCTCTGATGCAAAGAACTTTTCTCTGAGTCCTTTTGAATCCCAGTTATCATCCCAACCCTTTTCTCTCTTTATCCAGTATGACCAGCTTCATACCAAGAGTCTTTTTATAGCTCCAGCCACCTGTGAAGTCTTTATCAATCTACACATCAATTCTGCATCTCAGTTGAAACCATTTCTCTCTTCCCTTGCCTCCATTTCATTAGTTCGTTCTGCTCCTGCTCTTGGCTTCTCTCTGTATTTGTAGCATTTGTGTTGTAAGGTGTTTTCCAAATCCAGGCCTGGGGGATTTAATTTGAAGTGATGCTGCAGGATGCACAATGGCATGGGCTGCTGGCCTTGCTAATACTGGGTTGTTTCTGCCTACTCCTCTCAAGGAAAGAGGGACCAGGGAATGGATAGCTCTGCTCTGGGAAGCAGAGCAGCCGAGCCTAATGAAGGATCAGCCTGAGATGGGGTACCTCAGGTGGCCAAGGGCTGTGCCCACAAAACTAACTCTGCTCTGAGTATCTGAGCTGTGTACAGGCTAGTACAGTTCTGTCATGTGGAGGTCCATCTCTCTTGAATCTCTGGTTTTGATTCCTTCTAACCATGATTTTCTCCATACACATTCCTATATTGTACCCGTAACTGGGCTGTGTCCTTCTGAAATGCAGTTTCTGAGCCAGCTACTCTACAGGAGAAAACAACACTTAAATACCTCTTTTGTATTTTAAGTTCTTTTGTGGTGTGGAAATTTGTGATAGAAAAGTACAATTTGGAGGATTAAACTAAAAGCACTGTCTACATACAGCTGGAGCAATGAATAATGGGGATACAATGGGTGCAGGAGGAGAACAAAACTCTCTGCAAAAGTAGCTGTTCCAAAGTGCAGTCTAGCTGCTTTAACCAAAATGTCTAATGTATGGCTTGCCAGTGCCTTCAGCTCTCTTTTCATTTCCTCTTAGGGGAAATGGTTCCTTGGAACTGTTGTGGTCTCCTTGCATTGCAATGCTGGCAGTGAGTCCCATGGAGCTAGATTTGGGAGCCTCCTGCCAAAGGTGTCAGGAAAGAGCTTCTCATGGCAGTGAGGTCCCTGAGTGCAGCACAGCATGCAGGGCTTCAGCTATCTCCAGCTGTCAGGAAGCCCCCAGGAACTCCTGAGTCAGGGACACAATTCTGAGTTGATTTGAGGCAGTTCTTAATTGTACTGGGAGGTCAAACCATTCCTACTGGCCACCAGGACTTGAAGCTGAAAACTGTATTTTACCCAAGCCAGACACTCTTCAGTCATGGGTTGAATGCAGCTTGGTGGAAGCAGGGGATCCAGCCCAAAGGTCTGTTCAAATGTTTCCATTTCATGTGGCTTGGTATTGTAACATTCTCCCCTGGTTCTAACAAGTTGTGCAAAATTGTGAAGCCAAAGCAACATTCTTCCTTTAAAGTTTCAAAATTAAGAAAAATGGTTGTGGGGTTGGAAACTTGGGAGAGATGTGCTGTGGTTATCTACTGGTCCAAGAATAAAATTCCTATGGCTTTATACAAAAGCACGGAGTAGTTGCCTATTAAAAAATAATGTAAAAAAATAAAAATATATTTCAAGTCAGGGTACCTTTTTAGTGGCAGCTGGACAATGTTTAGAGGATTTGAGAGGCCACACATTTCCTTCTCATGTGCCTCTGTGATTCCCGTAAGTGCAAGAAGTGCAAGTCAGATTCCCTGCCAGGGGAACTGGACTGACAAGAGGAGCAACATGCATAGCCTGGGGCTGGGCTTTGAAAGGAAGCACAACTTGGACATGGGAAGAGCCAGAATGCAGCTGTCCTGGCTGGAGTGTCAGTCACACGGGGCCTTTTGGGCCAGGACACATCAGATGGTTACCTTTGCAGCTGCAGCATCCTCGAGGGCACTCGAACTGCCTCGAAAGCCCGGAGCTGGGCTGGTTGTAACCTCAGTGGTGGGTCTGGCAGGACATACCCTAGAAGTGGTCATGTTTTGAGCAGGAAGGATTCAGTGGCCTCTAGTTGCTGTACCCAGAAGAAAGAGGCCAGACTCTTTGTGGAGTAAAGGAGATTACACACTGGCTACCCATAAAGAGGGTATCCATTTATATAGGGGGAATCTAGGCTCTCTGTGGGATTGATAAATGACTCCGAGAATGAGTAAAAATAGCTGGAAAAAGCTTTTAAGTTTTGTTTAAATTTAGCCATCAAAAACCAAAACATTAGAGGGTGTTTAGAGAAGTGCCTGAAACTTGGAGACCCTGAGAAGAACCAGAGAGGGAATCAAAGAGCCTGGGAAAAAAAAAAAAAAAAAAAAGAGTAAAGAAATAAGGCAAGAGAAAGAGAGAAAGATTAAGATTAAACAAGCCCGTTTGGATAAAGCTAATCAGCTGAGATCCTGCTCCATTGACATCAAATATATGAGTATTAGGGCCTCAAGATGTTACTGGGAGGGAGCCCAAAAAAATTGTGTGTTTTGTGTTGGCTGGAGAAGTCTCATCCAGATTGGGTGATGTGGCAGAGCCTGCTCTGGATGAAGATGTAAAGTGGTGCTGCCTGTGGAGGAAGAGAGAAATTATCAAGGCCCCAACCATCTACATGTGGTAAAACTGAATAATGGAGTGGCCAAAAGGAAAGGAGTTCCTGGAAAAGTCTGGATTATTTATGAGAATCAAGCAGGAGTTTGGAGCATTAATATTTATTGCAGTGCTGTCAGTTGTCAGTGCTGAGAAATCTTCACTTATGCCATGACAACCTGTTTTTGTTCCAGTGGCTGTAACTCAACCTGCTGTGAGGTTCCCCTGCCTCCCTGGTTCCCAAGTCACACATGGTGGCTGGTTAACTTGTTCAGCACTGGCTGCTCAGCTTCAGCCTTGCAGCTGATTTGGGTGAAGAACAGATTTTGGCTGCTACAGAGCCTCTTGCTGAGACAGAGTTTCTCCTTCCTCATAGCTCCCGCTAAGAGATTCCCAGAGGTGCCAAAGAAAATAGTGATAATATTAAGAAACAAGGGCAGTTTGGCTGTTCAGAGATTTATTGCACTTGTTTTCTTTTTTTTGAAAAATTATAAAAAAGAAACACAACTTTTGTTTAGCTTTTTTTGCTTTTTTTTCTTTTTTTTTTCTTCATTTTAGTGTGATTCCTTCTGTTATCACTGCTAATGCTGACCACTGGAACCTTTGGGCAGGCACTGCTTCTTTCATGCAAGGTCTTGAGCTAGATTTCCTTGACTCCAAGATCAAACCCTCAGGCTGAGCAGCAAGGAATTCCTGCAAAGATTTGCATGTGCTTCATCTTACATGCTGGGCCCAGCTGTTGAGCCTGGTGATGGCAAGGAGCCCTCTTTCTCCCCTGCATGGGATTTGCAGGCTGCCAGACACTGCACAAGGGAAGAGCAGATGTGGCCGGCCTGTTTCTCCTCTTCCCTCGCCGAGCGGGGAGGGAATGGTGCTGCAGCTCCACCCTCCATAGCACGCCAGCACTGCTGAGCCAGTGAAGGGAGCTGGAAGTTCTCTGCTAAGAAATCAGCACTGACCCAATACACATCATTTCACAAAGGACTTGTCCCTTTCCACCTTTTCCTGCTTGCCTCGCTCGTGTCTTGGTGCAGCGCCCTGCGCGTGGGCTTGGTTGTGGAGTGCCTGTTCCATCCTTTGTTGGATTGGAAAATGCTCCTCGTGGTGTGTGATATTCCAGATGTGTGTCCATCTTCACAGGGCCAGCAGCTGGGTCTGTGCAGGGCTGTTACACACTGCAGGTCTCTGCTGTGCTCTGCTCTACAAGCACAATTTATCCTGGAGAACCAAAGAGGCAGTGGCGCCAAGAAGACATCAGATAATCTGAAATGGATCTACCTTTATGAGAAGACCAGTGTAGGATATGCAGAGGAAAGAACTCCAAAAGTAATTCCTCATTTCTCATCTAATGGCTTTAATTAACCTGAACAGTTAGGCTCTGGAGCCGTGCGTACTTCAGGGACCAGCTCGATGGCACTCTTCCTGCTGCTAGGAGAGCGGGAGCATGACAGTTCAGTTATTGCTGTGCATTGTTAATATGGTTGATCTTGGTCCTGCTCCAAGAGAACCACTAAGCAATCATGGAAAATGAAGGGTAACACATTTTTAGAAGTATTCTGGATAATTTTGGCTATAAAACAGGCTGCATAATCTTGGCAAAAAGTGGATGAATTCATTATCTGCAAATAGTGGAAAATATTATAAATGGCAGTAAATGAAATAAATGGGTGTTTCCACTGTAATATGCTATTCTCTGAGCCACCCAGAAAGAATACAGCTTGGTTTACTGGGTGGGTAGTCCTAGATGAAGTGAAAGATCATGTTCGTATTCTCAAATACTTGTTTGGGAGTGAAATATTTTATGCCTTTGTTGCAGAGGGAAATCTATACATTTTACATTTAAGAAGCTGTATTTTATGGCCACATATGGATGCTGGAGTGAAGTTAAAATTGTATATGTTCTGTATATCTGTTTGCATTCCTCAGCTAACCACATTTTTATTTGCTCTACTACACCTTAATGGTTTGGAGAGCTCAGTGACTCACTCTAATGGAAAGCCACCGACCCTCCTTATTCGAAGAAATTGATCTTCTGTATGTTTTGAATTTGTTTATGGGCCAGCTCTCTTGCTGTGAACACAGGGAATTGAAGTCCTGGCAACTTTTAGTAGAAAAACAATTGATGTCCACTAATGAATAGGATCTGGCTGGATGCTCTTCATTCCCACTTGTTTAGTCCCAGGATATATCCTCCCTTTTGGGACTTCTTTCATTACAAAGCCCATGTGTATCTTTGAGCTTGTGAATAGTCCCAGCATCATTTGTAGGCCTAAGGTTACTCCTGTCTGAGGGTGCTTTGCCGAGTAAGAATCTCATCTGTCTCATTTAAGCCAAATGGACTTTCCCTTTGGCAGCAATGGTGATGGCAGCGGCCTTGGAGGGAGGCTGCAGCCATGGAATGAAAGCCCTGGGCTGTGTTCAGGAAAAGCAATCCCACATTGTGTCATTCTCCTCAGCAAGGTCAGGGTCTGCCTGCTCACCTCAAAATGCCACCAGGCAGCCCCAATGGCTTTAGTGGGAGCCAACACCAAGGGCGTATGGGTTGGCTGTGCCATATTTTGGTTATTAACACCCAGAGCCTTTGTCAAACAGCCCTTGGTTTTGTCCTTTGGCCTTGCAGTCAGGTACAACGACAGGGTGGCCACTTCTGTTGATTAAAGGGTTGTTTTGTTATACTATTTGTAGGTTGTTATTTTTACTTCTTAATCAGATGATTACTGTTCCAGTTGATACTTTTGCTTCCTCCTGTGTTGTTTAAAGAAGAGTTGCCTCCATGGTGCCTGTATTATGCCTGTTAAGAAAGGCGTTTCCTCATACACTCGGATAAGATCATGGACATGGCCACAGCAGATCAGCCACCCCTTTTCCCAGGAGCAAATACTATTACAATTTACTGTTTTGCAAAGAAAAAATTGCACACAGAAACAAACAACTGTCTGCACCCATGTCCACATCTGGCTCTTCATATACTTTTATATGTGCATATGTATATGTACATATATATATATATTACAAGTTTGTGCACATGTATATTTGAGTGTGTATATCTAGGTGATTTTAATTAGGTGAGCTTAAGGAGCTCTCTGGCTTCAGAGCTATTACTAGCTCTACTGGTATTTTCACTTCAAGGATGGTTTAAATGTATGGCTACTGCTTGTATACATTTATGTACTGTGCTATGCATGGACAGATCTCTGTTCTCATGCCATGTCTGCTTTTGCAACCTCAGTTCTGCATTTATAAACAGCTGCACTCATAATCCTGCAAGTACAAATAATTGCAACTAAAGAGGTGAACATTTATAGCTGGCCTTTTCAAAGGAGTCTAAGGGAGTTAAGTACCCAAATCTCATTGAATTTGGTTACCTAATTCCTGTGGCTTCTTTGAAAATTCCAGCCTTAATTAACTAATTCAATCAACTATCTGTGAACCAAGTGGAGACATAACATGCTAAATCCAGTCCATTTGGGTTACACAGGAGCTACCTGAACACTTTTCAACTGAAACTTTAAAGGTTTCATTGTTGGCAAACATTATCCAGTAATTTCACTGAAACAAACTGCAATGTGTAACTTCAGCGTTGATATCCATCCTCTTTTTTAGTGTGGCTCTCAGGGTCTTTAATTTGACTGCTTTGTGTTTAGACTTGCTAACAAGGGTGGACGGTAACTTCACAGGCTTTCTTCAGGCGTCATCTCCACCTTAGATGCTCCTGGGAATTCTTACTGAGACTACAGGAGTGATAGCTCCTGTGAAAGTTTCCACGCTGGACAAACACTGAGCCATATCACTGGTACTCTGTGGTCTGTGCCTTGGTGGCACCTTAATCCATAGGAAGACTTTTGTGTTTAAGTAGATTGGTGTTCAAGGAAAAAGCAAACAGCAAACAAAGAAAAAATATGGAATGAAAATCTTCTGAGTCTGCACATTACCCTGACCAATACTTACTTCTATTCCATAATAGCTTTGCCTTCTTGCATCTTTTTTTTTTTTTTTAATCCATGTTTCAAAAATCTTTGATGTGGGTTTTTTTTTTTTTAATTTTCTTCTTTGAAAGACTATTTTGCTAAGTATGAAAAGCCACAGTTTTAACAGTTCCCCTGTTTGTTCAGAAATAGTATCATTCATATTTGGCATCAGAAGGAAGACTACACTGAAGCCCAAATTTACTCCTATTAAATTAAACCTAATTGAAAAAAGGCAAAGACATTCATTAACTAGTTAAACAAATGGTATTAAATTTACTTTTTTATTTAAGAGAAGAAAGAAGACATCTTTAACTGAAGAAACGTAATTGGAAGAGTACCTATTAAAATATGTGATGGAAGAAGTACACGTTGTTGAAAACTTAAGAAGAAACCACAGACATGTATAACAATAAAAGAAATGTACCTTCCTGGCAATTTCTCTTCTCTGTTATTGTGTCAGATGTTTCTGATTTGAATAAGAGCTTTCCTTCATGTCCCTGAGCTTCTCCTTCCATTTGACTTTACATTGAAGTCATAAACCTGTTGTCATGGGAACAACTGTGACATCACAGATGGAGCGTTAACTTCACCACAGGGCAAAATAAATGAATGTGATGGCCTGCGAGGAGAGAGAAGCTTTGTTTGAACCAAAAGCCAAGCTTATCCGAATCTTGGCCTGGAGCCCGGTACCCCCAGAGCCTTCAATGGGATCCCAGCCCTGCGTTGTAGGCACAGAACAAGCACTGCCTTGTAGCAGAGACCCTCTCTTGGAGCTGATGGTCTCTGTGGACAGGACACGACACAGAAGAAAGGAAGCATTATCAGCTGGGCTTCAAGAATGGAAAACCAAGGACGAGAGAGAATAAGCAACTTTACCTCAGGCCACAGAGAGGATTTGAGGCAGAGCCCAGAACTGTGCTCCGACAACTCATCAGGAGCTGCTGGAGATGCTGAAATGCAGGAGTCAGAGCCTGTTTCTACATATCAGTTCCTGGAAGTCTTTCCTAAGCTCTCTTCAAAACTGACAAAATATGCAAAAGGCAATAGAGCTTGGGACAAGTTGAAACATTGCTGCAAGCCTTTTAAACAGTTCAAAATGTCTTTGCCCTCTAGGAAAGTTTGTTTTAGGAATCTTCACCACCACATGTGGGGTGAAGTATTCCATGGCAGCATTCCCATGTTCTTCTGTGGGCCCAGGATTCCATCTGTGGCTTTTAAGGAGCCACAATCAACACCTTGAGTTGCATTCGAATGTAAAGAAGGAGCAGATCTGTTAGAGAGCATAAATATAGCAGCTGTTATGGCCAAACTGGCCAACTAAATGGTCTCAGCTACTCCTGTGTTTTGCTGGCACTCTATTAATGACCTCAGGAAGTTCATCTGAATCTTTAACTGCTGCTACTATAAAGGGCTGGCATTGATCCCTCGCAGGTTTCACATGTCACTGGTGGCCTGCATGGAGGATAGGCACAAGCAGTGGAATACTCTGAAGTAACATAAACTCTGCTTGCTCCACATTTTCACTCAGAAATCACTGTTTGGATATTGGCCCACCGGCTTGTCCAGCTTCTGGGTTGTAGCTGGCCGAGGTATTTGGTCAGATGCTCCACTGAAGTCAGCATAAGGGCAGTGACCCCACTAGATAAAGTATTTTTTCCCACCATCCTGCCCCCACAGACACACAAAGCCTGCAGCTTTACAGGAGTTAGGTGGAAGGGTGTCACGCCACACCTGTGGAGCTGAACTTCTGTTGAATTTAATGAGAGCTGTGTGGCTAAATCCCACACAGCTCTCAAACTGGAGGGGTTAAATCCATTTTGCTTTTGCCTGTTAGTCTGTGGTTGAGAAAAACAAAACTCCCATGTGTTTTAAATTGTTTTAACTGATAAGCCTGGCCAGCAATTGAGAGTAAATCACAGTATCAGTGCACACCCACAACCTAGTTTGATATACGTCTACATTTTAAAGTGACTTCAGTGAGTCATGAGAACACTTTTAATTAAAAGGATTGGAAGTGTCAGAAATTTATGAAATCTTTTACAAAAAAATATCTCTCTGCTACACTTCTGTGGGTAATAAACAACTATTATTTGTATAATGGAATTTGGAGGAGAGTTTACCTCCTGTGGTGTAATTTTCTGCTTTAAATTCTCAAGTTTTATTAAGAAACAGAAAATATAAGCCAGGTATTCTTATCCCAGTAATTGTTTTATCATTTTAAGTTATCAATCTTTGTGACTGCAAGAGCTCTTATAATAGAAGAGGCTTGTGCAACACATGACAGAAAACTAAAGGCATGTTAAAAAACACAATCAGAGTATCACAGTACTTCAGGCCAAACCACATGTTCATTAATCTAGCAAAAGTCTTTAGGAAGGTGTGTACAGCGTTGAATTGGTGAAAGCTTGAAAGTGATGTTAATTCTTGATTAAACAAAATGGTGGCTGAAATAAAATCCTATTGTTTAAGCTCTAAATTCCCAATGGAGCCACCTTGTCAAAATATTGTAGTCAGATTTGCCATGAAGTGTCAAACGGTGAAAAGTATCAATCAAAAAGCCCAATAAATACAATAAAAACATGCTGTTGTTAGACAATCAGTAGAAGAGGGGAAGAAATTTATTAAAAACTAGTTTACACGTCCAAAACTGACTTTGAGTTGAGTGGTATCCACGATTCATTTGTATTTGGGTTCTACAATATTCACCACCCAGAGTTTGCCAGGGAAAATATTTATCAGAAGGAAATAGAACCAAAAATTTATTTTTTAAATTAAAATTTTTTAACTTAAAAATCTGGACTAAAATCCAACCAGGACATCTATTGGATTTGAATATTTCAGACGTGGAGTTTTCAACTTAAATGCAGATTGCTTATCTATATGGACAAAACAGATCTCTAGAATTAGAATGGATCGTGACAACATTAGAGAAGGAATACTGAAATTCCTGGCTTAATAGGAAATATCTGACTGTAAAGATGAGTCCTCTGTGGGAATTAATCTGCTTCATGTTGCAGCAACTGAGACCTTATCAGTTCCTCAGGAAGATCTGATGCTGACCCCTCCTAGAGACGACATATGATGCCAAGCAGATTGGGTCAAATCCTGTGGGGCAGCTGAACTGTTCTTAAATAATTCTCTCTGGAAACAAACTGTCCCAGGTAATTCTGGACATTGCCAGCTACTGGTGAAGTAAGGTGAGGTACTGCAAAGAAATGTTTGTCAGAGAAACTTGGAAATTTTCACATCCTAATGAAAAAGATGCATTAAAAATTGGAAACAAACACCATGTGAAAGTTTAAAGGGAGAGACACTATTATGAATTTGTTTGCTCGTCTCTAATTAAGACTTACTTTTTCCTGCAGCAATGATTCTTTCTTTAACATGCATGATCATTGTACTGTGTAATGCATTTTCTAGGGTGTGGTGATATTCCTTGTCAGCCAGAAGAACAGTGCCAGCATGAGCAGCCACCTAACACTGTTGGAACTAGTAAAGAGCTGTGTTTTCTCCACTCCTTATATGACCTGCAAAACTGTGTGAAAGATCAGCATAAAGAAGTACTAAACCAGTTCAAAGGGAAAATCTGTTTTGGTCGTGTTGGCTTTTGGGAAATGTAGCTTTTTCTTTTTCCTGGAAAGCTGGATTCATTATACACCCACATCTCTGTAGCCAGCCCTTCAGACTCAACATTTTCTCTATGTGCCTGTCCCCAAAGTATGTTAATTTTATTACTAAAGTTCAACAGATATGTCTCAACTTAAGGGATTTTGCAATCAGTTCCTATAGAAGCATCTGTGGACTGGACTTAAATGAGAACATTGCCAGTTGGACAGAAGAAAGGAGAGTGGGGAAATATTTCTGCTCTGTTATGAGCCATTCTCCTCTGCTCAATTTCCTTTCCTAGTCTTTACAGAGGAACTAGAGGCATCCCTGTATTTCATCATTAGTGTGTACTGGGGAAAAGGATTCTCTGGAAATTGAACATTTAAAAAACCACTTTTATGGCTTGGAGCATCTAATGGCAATATTCACGAGAGCCAAATCATGGCAAAAGACAAAACAGAGGCCTGTCAAAAGCAGGAAACTAATCTCTTGTAAGCAAGGGATTGTGCTGACAAGTATGATATCCATGATGTCCAACCCAAAGGTTATGATTTTTGTAGGAAAAGCAGTGTGTTTCTATTGTAGCCATCATTGTTCTGTCTAAGGAACTTATCATGTAGGTGCAGTAACAGCAGCTGAGACCAGGTAGTTATTAGGTACAGCTTCAGATTTGCACATAGCCACAAGAAAACCATTTTTATTTTTGTTTGCCATTTTCTGAAATGGAAGCAAGTATTGCATTCCCAGCTTCTTGCTGGTGCCACAGATTTATCTTGGTTCATCCTGGGGTTAGAAGGCCCCACCTAAGAAGTCTGGCATATAGCCAGTGCTAGAGACGAGCTGTAGAGCAAACCTCAAAAGCCTTCTTGAGGTGCTTTTTTCCTTTGCAGGCAGAGAGTCAAAGAAATAAATACATGGGAACCCAAAATAATGTGTTGAAGGGTGGTTTGGGGCACCAAAAATTACCTGATGGCTCAAAGGCAGCAATTTTCAAAATACAGACACCGAGAGGAAATCCTGGGCCTTTAGTCCTATACTGAAAGGTGATTTGGTAAATGGCACTTGGAGGGAAGACTGAACAGAACATTTAAAAAAGCCATACTGGAAGTCTTGGCATTCAGGAAGAAGCTTTAGGTCCTGTGAATAAGCCTGGCCAATTTTAGCTGTTTTGCTAAATAAGAGAACTAAATTGAGGGACTAAAATTCTTTGTCTTTTAAATTGGTATTTAATTTTAAAAAGTAATTTGGCTCTGTGTCTTTTTTTACAGGCAAAAGGGTGGCTGTTGTCACATTCAAATGCCATTTTTAAGAAACATGGAATAACTCAATTTATCTCCTTTTCATTTTTAGCAAAACCAATTTCATATGGCTTCTGTAGTGAATGAGCTGGAGTGAGTCAGTAAAGATAGACTGTTTTGATTACTACAAACTGTATTGACATCCTGCAGTGTGGAGAGCTCGGTTAGTTTGGGTTCAAAGACTCCTGGAACTTTTAAAGGTAAGAAAGGATGTAATTTGGAAGAAGTATTACTTCTTTTGACTGGCATCCAGTTTGGGCATTTCTAATACAAAATCAAAGTATCTGTATATGGTTTTGTTCACCAATATGTATTTAAAATTAACTCCACCTTTCCTATGAAATAATTATTATATTTAGAAGGTCCCCAAAATGTTTTGAGTCAAAAAACCCAAACCAACACCTTGAAAGATTTGTTTCCTCATTTGATACTGTATAGAAGGAAGGAATTTGCTAAGCACATAATGAAAAACTTAGAATAAGCCCCACAACACTCAAGCTTTATACCCCAAATAGAAACAAAAACAGTGAAGTCCACAATAAGGGCTGATCAGTTATCATCTCTGTTTTACTCATTTGACAAATAACACAGTTCAGGGATGGATGTCTTTTGCTTCAGGAACAATTACCTGTGCAGGCATGGGAAACCCTTCTTCTTGGAAGGCAGATTATGATTTCAGTCTTCCCATGAAGAGGAAGCCTTTTGCTGCATATTCTCAGATCTGGGATGGGGAGGATCAGGTGACAGTTCCCTCTGTTGACAAAGATCCTTGGACATGTCATTTAAGGGCTGTCTGGAAGCTGCTTTACATGAATATAAATCAGGAATTGCCTCCATTGAAACAGGAAGCAAGTATATAAACAGCCTGTCTTTTTCTCCTACATCGATTTGCTGTCTATAAAGTGGGGGGTATTCATGGTTCTTTTCTTCAATGAGTTCTTGATTGCTTGTGCAGAAGGGAAATGCTATGGTGATAATCTTCAAAACAAAGCCTACAGCCATTTCCACTTTTTTTGTTATCATGATAATGGACTTATTTCATTACTTTGTGTAATGAGAAGTTTCCCCTGGCTGTTTTATCCATAATTAATCACAGCATTTCTGGCTTATAAACCACTTCCTTCATATGTTTAGCTGTTCATTATTGCCCTTTGGCCAGTTCCATACAATGTTTTAAATTCTGGGTAAGTCAATGATTTTTTGTTTAGCTAAAGGTATGCTTAGACCAACGCCCTGAACTCCACAGAGACACCATCCCAAATTAATTCTCCAGGTTGCAGCTGCATGATCTTGCTAAAGAAGTGAGTAATATTTTGACATTTAATATTAAATGAGTTATCTTTGAAAAATGCTTCCCTGCCCCTGGTGTACCTCAGGCAAATGGAAACATGCTTAACGTGCATAATGAAACCTTGGTAATGGAAAAAATGGGGAGCTGAGATGATCTATCAGCATCTAGAATCTGCAGGACATAAAAACTGATGGTAAAATGATGGTGAGGTTAAAACATAAACTAATCAAACTGATTGCACTTAAGTGGAGCCCCCTTAACAATACAGCTGTAATTATTCTTAATCCTCTGCAAGTCCATTAAAAAAAATTTGGCAAGCGTTTGATTTTTCAGCTTTGGAAATTAGCTTGTGATAATTTCAATGGTACTGAGCATGTTAGATTTTCCAGAAACTGACTTAGGAGAGAATTCTGCACTCCTCAATTCCTTTTCTTCCAAAGAGCACTTCCTATTCCTGGGATGATCTCTTCCTACTTTAGCCACCAAATTGTACCTTTAATTCCAAAATTTTCTTTTAATTAAAAAAAACCCCATAAAAATAAGTAATTTGCTGATGTTTTTAGAGGAGTTTTCTGTAATTTCAAGCCCTGAGATTATGGTAGGAAGAGTTTGAACCTCACTGCTTATCTGCAAAGTCTGTGTTTGGCTTAAAAGGCAGAGGTGAGGGGAAGAGTAGAGGCCTGAAGTAAGCGTATAAACAATTTTTCTGAAATACAAAACATCCTCACTCCTTGAGGACATTTTGCATAACTCACTAATTGTGAGCAATTCATCTTTCCCAAACCCTTGCCAACGAAGCCTTTATGCCACCCCATGCCATCATTTGTCTTCATCTATATCTGGCTCTATCTGCAGCCATCAGTGGCGCGCTTCCGGTGAAGAGCGTTGTTGTGTGTGCATGTGCCTGACTCAGAAACCTGTGATCTCGGTGTCATTAGCAACTCTCCCAACAGAACAACTGACTCATCTTTTCAAAAATGTCTCTATCAGAATATCTGAAATTGTCACAGGCATTTTAAAGGCATTTAGGGCCCAGTTCTTTAAAAGGTGCCAAATCGGCCTTAACAGACCGAGCAGGTCTAATTCCTATTGTTTTCCTGAGTGGTTGTAATTGTTGACTACTAAACCACTTGGGGCCATTAGGGACTTCAGCTCTTCCTCTTCAGCTGTTCTGTGCTAGATAATTTTCCCTCAGGTAAATTGATTGCCAATCAATTTGAGGTAATTCAGACAGTTGTAGTGACTACTCCCCGGATGCTTGTTCAAAGCTGCAAATATTTACTGTTTGCCCTGATCATCCAAAAGGCAAGCAGCTAGTGTAAGATGGAAACAGCAACACGTTGGAAGTCTTCCAAGGAAAGGATGTTTTCAGCAGGGAGGAAGAATAGATGGTGTAAAATACCACAGATCATGAAAAGGATAGTCACCACCAAACAGGAATCTGCTTAGTCTGTTCCATTTTTGAAGTTTAATGTCACAGAAAGAAAATAACGTTTTTCAAATTCTTCCTATTAACAGAAAACTGTCTTTCTGAGACACACTTTTATCCAGAATATTAGAAGTAAAACACTATTTACTATGTCAAATGTATGATGTCTTCAATATTAGCCTAAACAAGGAAAAAAGGCTGACTGAATGCAAAATTAATATATTGTGGAAATCATAGATTATGTTAGGCTGGAAATAAGATAATTACATAGAATAGTGAGTAAACTGCTTGGGTTACAGGCCTAGAAGTGTTCATTTTAATAACAACAAGAACAAAATTTGAAATGTTCTGGGAGGGTCAGACCATTGGAGGTCCTCGTGGAGGACAACCTAGAGCACTTCAGTGCCCATGTTTTGGCCCAGTGGGATGAATATAACATTGTCAGGGAGAGTTGGAGCCTCTCAAAGAGCAGAGGGGACACCATGGCATTGGGAAAAGGGCTTGCACTGCCACTGCCTGCCCTGTCCCTCAGGATGGACAGCCAGGAATACACTGCTGCCAGTGCCTCCAACTCTGAGAGCTGTTTTGGAGTTTCAGGTGAATCTGGGAGAGTGGAAATATTCTGGCTGAACCACTGAGAGCACTGAAAGCAAACTGCCTCACTCAGACTCCAAATTTAAATTTGTAACTTAAATTTGTGATTAATTTGTGAATGGGAATGTGTGCCCAAGCCCAGATGCTACAGCTGCTGAATCCTGCTCAAGTCCTACTTCTTTGACAATCCCTGTGAGAAAGAAATGAGCTAACAGAAACAAAGTGGATGCTAGATAAGACCAACAGTGGGGAATGCATATTCTGTGTTACACAGTGCCCAATACACTGCTGGCACATTGCAAAAGAACTAACACATCTCCAGGTTACTCCATTCAAAATAAAAACAAAATAGGAGAGGAGTTTCTATGCTTCAATGCTGGTCAATATGAAAATAATTTCTGTTTCCACTTCTGATTGTATTTCTGAGCTCAAGGATTAAGTGGGCCTTAGGATTTTAATTTTATGATAACTCAAGCCTGTTTTATGTTTGTCTTAGGACAAGTTTGTCATGGAGTCTTTTTTTACTTACTGTGATGGAAGATGGAGTTAGGACAGCAGCAGTGTGTAGAGAAAGGAGGAGGCTTTTCCCTCCAGAATTCACCGCTGAAGGGGAAAGCAGTTCTTAGCAGGGCTAAGGACAGGACACTGCATCATTCAGAAGCAAAGGGACCATTAGATTCCCTAAGCCACCTTTGAAGCAATGTAGTACCACTAGAAAATGCACCTTGACACAAAAATCTGGGCTGATTCCATAGATGGAAATCAAACATCAGACCTGAGCTGATGGATGCAGTCTATAACTCTGCCACCTACTATTTTCAGCCATTTTGATTTGCTTTGAAAAGTCTGATGGAAATGGTAGGGATACCCACAGTGAGTTTTGTGTTTGGCCTGTAGGTTCATGCTTCAGAATAATTTCATGGTAATAATAGGATGCCAAACCTTGGATCTAGGAAAATACGTAATCCTTTTTTTGTGAAAACAGCCTAAACTGACCTCTGGGCTTGCTTCATAATTATTCTGCCAGTTAAAATTTTGCATTGCAATAAACTTCCTCCTGCTGCAGCAGCACTGTCCAGGGGTCATTTTCAAGGAACCCCCACATTTTCATAGCTAAACCACAGCTGTATCAGGACAATGTGTTTCCTGCCCAGCTGGAAAATTCTGCCCCTCCATCCCAGTAACACCTCAAACGCCAGTGTGGTAATTGTGCTCAGTGCTGGCTTTTAATGGCTTCTCTTCTATATCATGTCCTGCACTGCCAGGCTCTCCAGGCCCTGTGCTGAGTGAAGCCTAAATCCCTCATGGATGTGAGCAATCTGCATTCTCATGGGTGATGCAAGGCCCAGGGTCTGGTGATGCCGATTGGGTGTTTGTGCTCCATGGAAAATCGTCTGTGGCGTGGTCGAGACATGTCGTGGTGTGTTCTATATCATTAACTCAAGAAAATTCACTGAGGGCTGGCAGCATTTCAGACTCACCTTTTCAATGCTGAATTCCTTCCTCTTGTCTTCACTAAGCCTCCACTGCAATGCTGTTATTGGGTGAGTGAGTAATGGCAGCAGTTGATTCAAAATAATACCAAACCAGGAGCACAAGGTTTTCATTCACCGGTTGCTTCATAGGTTACTGGTACAGCTAAGCACGGTTATCCCTTGCTTTTCATCATGTGAAGAGTGACATATCCCTGGGAGGAGAAGGACTCAAATGCTGAGGTATAAAAGCTTGTGCAGAAACATCTTCATTAAGATCAATTTCATTGAGATAAATTTCACCTTAAATTGTTGCAGAGAATCCTGAAGTTGCAAACATGCAAGAAATACTATCAAAAAATATTTCTTGGACATTTTATTTTTCTTTTCCTAATGAAAACCCTCATGAGTTTTGCAATCCTGGAGATTCTTCAAGAAAATACAACAATTGAGGCTTTGGTATTCTGGGGGGAATTTTTTTCTGATTTTTAGCAAACACATCAATTTGAGAAGTGTGGAGGGTTTTGTTAAGTACTTTGATATTAATACATGGGTATATTATTATGTGGGCTTAGTCACTTCTTATAGTCCAACAAAGAAAAAATTCTCCACCCCTTGTTGTATCTTCATTTAAGAAATGGGCACATGGTCAATGATTTAGGTGGCATTGGTGACACAAAACAAGCATTGACTCTTATAGGTGGAAACAAGTACTGATTTACTTATTTCAGCTCCACATAAGAAAGAACACCCTTCCAGTGTGTGCTGTCGGAACATGTCTGTCATGTGCAACTCCCTCATTGCTCCAGCTATCATAAGGCTGCTGCTTTCAGATCATCACTTTCTGAGGACATAAATCTCTTTTTCAGAGGTGAAAGAATGGATGCCTCTCTGCTTCGTGTTTTGCTAACTGAACCAAAGTATTAGAAAATAATTTGATTGAGCAGGAACTGAAGCAGACATTTTCCATGTCTTTCAAGAATATGCAAACCTCCCAAATTACATCCATATTTTGGCATGAAATGGAATATATATTTTGGATTAAAGTATGACTTTATCCTGAACATTCTTTTTGTTCTAAGAATATTTTGAAACAAAAGGTAGTGTTTTGAAATGAAAATACATTGAAATTTCATTACTTTGTTTTTTCAAAAACATTGGTAAATGAAATATTTTGGCATTTCTGGACTAGATCTTCTAATTTTTAAAATATTTTCCTCTGGTGAATCCAATAAATATTCTGAAAAAAACCCCATTTTGGATAGTTATATTCCTTTTATTAATCTCTATGCAAAATCATGCAGTCAAAATTTTAAACCTTTGCAAATTATTCTGGGTCAATGAGATATGACAATGGAGTAGTGGCTTAATACCCAATTGTTTGAAAGAAAAGAATATGTAAGATCATTAAAAAATATGTAGTAGGAAAAATGGAAAATTGGAATTATCTGAGAAAAAAAAGGGGATTTTCTGTGAAAACTTATGCAGCTTTCAGGAGGAAAGCTGAACCAAGTGTAATCACTCAAAGTAGCTTTGCTTTCAGGTGTGAGAAAGTGAGGGGCAGTGAGGGGCAGAGGTCCAAGCTGGATGTTTCTTACCCCCTGCTTTAGGTTACATTATGCCAAGAGCTGTTTGTGCTGCTCACTAGCTGCCTTTAGCTCAGGAAATATCCAGGCAAGGTGTGCCTCTGGTGGTGGCCTGTCACCTCCCAGTAACTGAGGGCCCCAACCCCTCCCAGAAGAGAAGCGTCGGATCAACAGCACTGAATCTTCAGGTCCATTACAAAGTCATCTTCAGTAACAATAATATCTCACAGCTTAGAGGTTCTGGGTAGATCCTGATCGAAATCCATAGTTTCCCCCTGGCCTCCACATCGATCCTGACACATCACATAGATGGAACCTGGCCCATCTTATTTTGAAGGACTTATTTTGAAGTCCTGGCCAAGGACTGACATAATTTCAGGAAGTTGTTGGTTACGCTCTTTTGTATTTCAGCTGGGTTTTGGGGCTTGGGTAGAGGTGAGCATTGGTTGTCACGTATCTTTGGTGCATTTTCTCCCATATTTGCTCTGCAGGGTAAAGTTCTGTTGTTAATTCCTGTTCTTCAAAAGCTGGGGGATAAAGAGGTGGTGGGAGATGGTACAGGAGCAGGGGTTTGCACCCAAACTTTGACAGTTCCCAGGCTGAGGCTCCAGGAGTTGCTCCTTGGACAAAACAGGTTTGTTAATAGTCACAGAATCATGGAATGGTTTGGGATGGAGGGGACCCTAAAGATCATCTCATTCCAATGCCCCTGCCATGTACAGGGACACCTTCCACTAGACTGGGTTGCTCAGAGCTCCATCCAGTCTGGCCTTGAACACCGTCAGAGATGTGGTATCCGCAGCTTCTCTGGGCAACCTGTGCCAGTCCCTCAGCACAGTCACAGGAAAGTATTTTTTCCTAACATCTAATCTAAATCTCTACATTTTCAGTTGAGTATTGTCCCTCCTTTTCCTATCAGTACCTGCAAATATAAAAAGTTGCTCCCCCTCTTTTTCTAAGTCCTCCTTTTAGTACTGGAAGGTGCTCTAGGGTGTCCCCAGAGCCTTCCCTTCTCCAGGCTGAACCACCCAAACTCTCTCTGACTGTCTCCATAGGAATTATTAAGGGTGTTGAGGGAACCTGGGCTGAGACAGGGCTCGAGGAACTGGCACAATAGCACTACGACTTGCCTGAGCAAACTAAGAAATGTCATTGTGGGAAAAATGTTATGAAAGCGATTTCTGTAGCTGCTCATTAAATGCGTGTGTGTGGGAAGCCGGGGCAGGCAGAGGGCTGGGTGTGACAGGAGGCTGCCAGGGGAGACCTGCAAGGCCAATGGCAGCAGAGAGGGGAAAAGCAGGTGCAGCCCTAAAGGCTGAGAGATGTGACTCTGGCACTCCTGAGAGGTAGACAGCTTTGAAAGGAGTGAGAGCGAAGAGTTAAGATCAAGCAGCATTGGCAGGAAATTCACCCGGAGGGCCAAACATGCAGCAGTGGAGGTGGGGGTGGCACAGACACGTTTATCTCTACCTTCCACTCCCACCCTATACACTCACTGCATGTTACAAGGTGTAAACAAACCTATTTAGACTGCAATAGTTTTTCTGTTTTTCATCCTGAGATGGGGATGGATTTTGTTATTTTTTAAAAAATGGTAACAAGGAAGAAAAAGTCACGTACAGGGACGCTTGGCCTGCTCTGTTTTTGGGGTGTTTTTTTTAACTCCTTTTGCTTGTGGAAAGCTCCTCCAAAATAATAAAGGCTATGACCTCCTCAGGGGACTTTCATTAACACCCATTTACCTTTACTGCACTGTTTTATAATATCTCTCCCCAGAATTTTCAGAATGATTTAGGGTCCTGACCCAAAGCCAGTGGGAAGAGTCATATCAGCTTCAGTGAATTAGGTCCTTAGAGTCCTTTGCACAGCTGCCAACTCACTAAACAGGGTGTAATATGCAGGCTAATAAGCTACTTAAAAAACATAATGTGAGCATAATTCTCCACATAATTCTCTCCATTACATTGGTTTTACGTGCCACAAAAGCCAATAGAGTTCCATGGGTGGAAAACCAGGGTCCTGCAATGGAGGCTCACCCCCTGTATAAGCTTTTTAAAACTGGTTTCAAAGATCAGAGGCAGTTAGTCTGTATCATATACTCGTGCTGGGCCTGATCCAAAGCTCACTGTGCTGCACTGGAGTTGTTCCATCAGGCCCTAGGGATATGTATGTCTATGTGCACAGATGTGTGTATGTCTCTGTGTCAATCTATCTGTGCAATTTATCTATTTTTACCGTGCTCCTTGCTGCAGTGACTAACAGCCTGGGTGACTGAGGTTAAGCAATATGTAAAGTCCCCAAAGCCTTGATCTAATATATACTTGCTGATCCTGTAATATAAAAATAAATGTAGGTTAGCCTATGATCCGTGGGACATATACATTCAAGCATGCAGAACACACACAGAAAGAGCAGGGCTGTTTGCCATCCAGTTGGACAGGTTATGCCATTGGCAGGACACAGGAAACTGCTGCCAAACAGGCATCACCCATTTTTTAATTCTCAGGCTCTGTTTTTATATGCTGCTGATGGATATTGGATGAATTGCTCATTGTAAATCAATAATACTTCATCTTCTGATTAATGAGGAACTGAAACTGTTTCCAATAAATGTTTAAATGCTTAGCATTTTTTAGAAACCAAGTCTTTTATGAGGAATCCTTTTTTTTTTTTTTTTTTCTTTTAGGCCAGAATGGTATAAAAACATTTAGGCATAACCTTGTGAATTGATGAAGAGAGAAAATGGACAATCTCTTTGCTTCATAATTTCAGCAGTACAGAACCATGTTGTGCAAAGAGAGTTGTAACAGTATATAAGATGCACTATCTGGGTGGAAATTAATGCACTTCAGAAGAGCAACCTTATTATTAAATAATAGTGCTGTACTATAGCTGTGGTTTTATTCCTCTGCTACAGATTGTGTACTGGAAAATATCTGTGGAAACTGCAAGGAGGAGAAAAGTTTTTCTAATTTGTCTCTAAGCCTGAAAAAAAAAAAAAAAGGCAACTTATGGATTTTTTTTCCCCCTAGTTTTGTATTCTGGAATTGTCTCTATGAAGTAATGAAAGATGAGGGTGAGAGATGGACTTAAAGTGAATGAGGCAGAAACAACTGATTTTTATAAAGAGCAAATGTTTTCTCCTCCTGAGGATCTATGTGAAGTGAAATTGTGTGTCAAAAGCAGCAAAGCAATGCAGTGGCCAGCAAACTGCAAACCTTTGCTGTTCATCAAACAAAGAAAAGTAATGAAACGTTCTTAGAATTTCCTCTTTACTGTGTGAGGAATGAAAATAGCCCAAAATAATGTGGTGGGTGAACTGTATACACCAGGCAATAAACTAAACTTCCTGTCTCTAACAAAAGGCTTCTCTTTATAAAGTGCCAGCACTTTTAACTGCAAAACATTGCTATCCAATTCTCCTTTAGCTCTTTAAGAATGTCTTTTGAGAAGTTTGCAATTTGGCATTTAATTTTTTGGATATTTCTTTTAGAAACATAAGCTGCTGATAGATGAAGAGCATAAGCTGTACTGCTTGGAGCCCTGGATTCCAAACATTTTGGAGAGCAAACCACTGTCAACCTTTGATCCATCTCGCAGACCCCCTGCACAACTGCACAGAAATGAATTTATAGATTTTGTTCTTTCACGCATTTTTGTGGGCTGCTTATGGACCTACTCAAGCACTTGCATTTTGTAGTTTGAGCTATATGAGCTTGGAAATTCTTTTCCCCCTTCCTGATGGCACAAACAATTAATGACTTTCTGTCAGTCATGCAGACAATCATGTTTAGCTGCTAGTGGGTTCTAATGTCTCTAGTCAAAAAACTTCCCACGTGTCCTCTTCCATCGATTGCCTACCTGTTGCTTTAATGATAGACTGACCTTTTTTCCTGAAGAAAATCTGAATTTAGTCTCATTTAATAGTCTTCAGCCTGGTAGTTTCTTGCACAACCAAGTTTTTTTAAGATGAGTTTATGAGGGTTCAGCTTCCATGGCTGAAATAGATGGGACATGTCTTGTAGTTTCACTGACCTGTGGAGGAGAGAAGCTGAAAGCCTGTATGCATTGTGTCTGCAATTGCTGAGGATCAGTTATTTTGTGGTTTTGTGTGTTGTTTGTTTGTTTGTTTGTTTGTTTTCCCTTGTGTGGTTTACACTGAAGCTGTGGGTTCTGTGCTGGCTGATGGGCTGAGCTGCAAAGAGGCAGACTGGGGTAGACCTGGGGCCGTGGGCAGGCTGGGATCAGCTTGGTCTGGAACTGCAAGGAGCTGGTCTTCAGTGCTTTCTCCAAAGCTTGGGATGCTGGTAGGAGAGGTGCTGGGTTTGGACTGACCCTCTGAGGAGTGTCCCTGACTCCTTAGTGGGATCTGTCTGCTCTTCAGAGTGTTCTTGTGAGCATCAGGAGCAGATCTGCAAGGACCACACATGCAGGCTGGGGAGGTTATGGTGTTGCTGCCTGGCTGTGCTAGTGCAGAGTGCAAGGTGATGCCAGGCAAACAGCCTTGATAGAAATGCTCAACAATTAACAAAGTTTTTGCTTTCTTTAAAGGGAATGTTGGGGTCTTGTTGCAAAAAGATGCAGCAGGTGCTTCCTGAATGCTTAATTTACAAGCACTCTAGGATAGAAACTGCATTAAAAGGAGCTTGCTGCTCTGCTGTGTTGATCTACCTTTCCTATCTTTGCTTCTTTTCCATTATTCTCCCTTTCTATTCCTCTGTAACTGTTGTGAGGAGGGGAAATTTGTCCCCCATCTGAGTCTGTGATGGACTTAGAGGTGTTAGAACAAGGGATTATCATCATTCTGTGGGAGCTGGGGAAGTCTCAGAGCTCTCCTTCCTATATTAGAATCTATTCATGAGCGAAGAAACCCAGCGGGAGCTGCCACCCCTTCTAGAGGTAGGAACATATCAACATGGTGTTTCTGCAAGACACAGCAGATCCCACTGAGTTTGGAGCTGATGGGAAGGGGAGCATTGTCCTGAACCACTAATTCCTCTCTGGTATCCTTGGGCCTGCAAATAGTGATGCCTGTTTGGGCCCTTGTGTCCCAGGCTGCTGATCCTGCCCTGAGGGAGGCAAGGCTTGGTGCAAACTGACCCAATCAATTCTCTAGGTGAGGCAAGGCCTAAATGAGCATCCTGAAGGCTTCTCACCGGCTTGTGAGTTTGGATATTTCATTTGTGTGCTGTCTCCAGCCTCTAAACATGTGTGCTGTGGATGGAGCCACCGGCACTACTTAAGAGTCCCTATTTTGACCTTCCAAATACCTGAGTTAGTCAACATCATAAAATTCCTCTACTCACACACACCAGACCATGTTCAGTTGCAATCTCTTGTTTTAACAGAAAAAAAAAGTCTATCCAGCAGCATTCCTGCTTGACTGAAATCTTCAAAGATTGATGTATTTGGCCCAGCAGGGCTTGACATTAATCTGCTGTTGGAATATCTATGGGAAAGGACAGCCAAGTGACTGAAGACCAGAAGAAATCCTAGTTTGTCTGGCACAGGCTGGCCTGCCACCATAAAAGATGAAAACACGAGAGAGGGGAGGTAGGAGGAGTCCGCTCAGCTGTTTCAATTTTCAATTTGCAGTCTGGACTGACTTCCTTTGGTTATCAGGGAAGCTAAGAAAAGTAAAACAGTGTTGCTACTCTGTGAAACAAGCTCTTTAAAACAAGTTAGGTCAACCAGTGAACTTATGGACAGTTGTGAGGGGAGTTTAAGTGTGTAATAACGATAAAGAGATAGCATTAATATAGTTTTAAAGTGTTTCATATTTAAATGTGGCTCCAAGTTGGTTATGTGTAACAGGACAAATATAACTGAGGTGGGGCTGAGAGCAAGAGCTGGATTCCAGCCCACTTTAGAAAGCCAAAATAAACACTCAAACAACTACAATGTTTCACATGGACTTTTGTGCTAATTATCTACAGTTTCTGATGCTGGTTTGTAGAGGGGTGGGGGGAAGACACTGATATATCCAGAAAGTTGCTGGAAATACTGTGGGCTTTGTCCTGATCAGCAGTGTAAATCATGTCTGACTCTTAGAAGTTCAGGATGAGGGCTGCCTGGCCTTTATCCCCAGGCTATATTAGGCTAGACTTGAATTTTTATAAAGTGAAATGCCAGAATTCACTGGGTGGATGCTGAAGTGAGGGTCTGGTTGTCTCACTGCGAGTTGCTCTGTGTGGTTCAGAGGAAGTCTCTGTGCCTCTGTTTCCCATTTGCTCTTTGGCCTGAGACTGCCAGTGCAGTACTATTTATTTGTTTATCTGTTTTATCCCTCCCTCTCTGTTACTTAACTTGTCTTTCCCCAACTCTACATATTCTGTTCTTGCATCATGAGCTGTGCCTGTATGTCTGTGCTTGGCTTTCTTGTTTGTCTAGGCTGTAAAATCCTTGGAGCAGATTCCTTTGCCTGCAGCCATTGTTTTATCCTTTGTAATAAACATTATTGCTAATATTTGAGGCAACAATAATCTCATATTACCTTAAATAGAGCTTTTTTTTTTTTTCTTTTACCCCACCTATAGTATAATCCCATATTTTCCTGTAGCTGATGACAACACTAAAGGTTTAGGATTTGCATCTTTAAAGCTTTTATAATGCTTCATGCAGCAGGGCTGTTTTTAGAGTCTCAAGGTGCTAGTGTCATACTACTAATAAAGTGTTTATAAAACAAAATTATTTAAAATTACTTTCTGTTCATGGTGTGTTGTCTCCTAAAGAAAACCCCAACAACCCTCACTGTTTCTGCTGGGTTTTTCTGGCAGTAAAAGCTCACTGATGTGTGTTAAGCTCTGTAGAGACACTTTGATTACTGTACATCAGAATGGCTGTCACATTAGGAGTTAAAAATCTCTATTTCAAGGAAAGAGGGATTTTTATGTTTCTAATATAAATGAGTATGCTTCAGCCTTTTTACCAAATTCAAAATGCATGGAAGGGTATTTTATAATAGACTACGAAGGCAACATAAAATTAAGTAAAGCTGGGTCTGGTGCCTAAAAATATTTGGCAGAATTCCCTGGAAAGCCACATTTGAACACTTTTAATATATATTACAAGGCAGACAAGAATAATTATCTTCTCTTGAAGTTCCCCAAGTGAGAGAATTGTATTGTAATGCCCTTTGAAAGAAAATAATATAAGTTGCCAAATGATTATGTTGTGGAATTCTTCCCCACTCCCTGTCTCTTTCACCCATCTGATTGTATGCAGAGAGAGGAAGAACATGGTACAAATGGAGCAGCTGTTCTTACATTCCTTTTTAAAACACAAAACTTAGCACCTTTAAGTAGGTGTACCTGTCAATTTACAGAGGAGTCCTTGTAAAAAATAATTGAGGCAAATCTTTTTAAATGACTAAAGCATAGCATTGCTAGAGATGACACAACTTTCTTACAGTTCTGTGTTGCGAATTCTTTGGGAAATTTAAGTAGTTATTCTCTTTTTTTTTTATTTGCCTTTTTTTAGCTAGTGTTAAAATAAGCAGCAAAGTCTTAGCAGTGGGAGCTGAGACAAAACAGGATTAAGTGAACCTGCAGCAGCCATTGGGATTTTAAGAGGTAAATGCCCAGCTACCTCAAAATTTAAGTTGTCCCCATTAAGGTAGATAAATGGAAAGATGTATCTTCAGATGAGATGGATCTTTCCTAAAACATGTAGATCCTTTTAGAGCCACTATAAAGATGCTTACTGACAGGCTTTGCAGCTTTTGTTTTCTTTCCAGTCTTCTTGTGCCTGGCAAGAGTTAGAAAAAAATGACAGTTGTATCAGCTTCCTATGGAGTTTATCTTTTCCATCGTATAGACTGATGATGAGCAGAGTAAAGGTAGCCAGAATTAAAAAAAAATAAAACAAAACCAAAGAAAACCCAAAATGTGACTCTTGGAAACTGATTAGAGTCAGATTTCACAGTTACTTTTGGTGTGTTTGGGGTCTATGGTGAATAAAGAAAATCTGAGTCCTGATACTGAATTCCTTGCGGGAAAGAGAGGCATGGGCTCACAAAATGAACATGGGGCTACAGGGGCTGAAGGAGAGGCCAAATTCTCTGCTGTTGTAGGCTGGAGTTGCTGTTACTTGGATAAGAAAAGTTCCTTCTGATTTAGGCCAGCCAAGAAAGGTCCTGTAGGGTCTTGAGAGAGCTGCAGATATGTGATCCTGCAAGTGAAGAGAGAAAACTAAGGATATACAGAGGGGCAGTGAGAGATGTTTTGGCAGCAGGATTTAAAGTTAGAAACAGTGGGAGGCAAATCTGTGATGGGAGCACTGAGGCTGAGCAATCCTACCCTGGGAAATCTGTCTGACTGCAGGGCCGCAAGCTGCTTTCTTAATTATATATTTTTTCAGACCAGAGGATGTGAAATTAGACTGCCTCATTTTCAAGGGGGAGGAGGGAAAGCTGAAGAATAATAGCATCTATTCGATCTAGTGGAGTCTTTCATATGAAATTTATGTGCACATGGTTTGTGTCCATCTATTTTCAATGAAGACCACTCAAGTAATTGGGTGCTCAGGAGAGGTACTTTAGGTCTCCTGGGAAAGGTTGGATGAGTGTCCTTGTGCCTGGCATGTTGCACAGAGATAGGGTACTTGGGAAACATCTGCAAAATTTAAAAAATGTTCTAATTTAATCTGAATGGGACCAGCAAAAATGTGGTCTGATTTTATGGGTTACAAATCGATCCTTGGAATGCTTCTCTGCCACAGTCAAACGTGGTGCTGTGAGTGTGTAACTTCATCTCTCTCTGGCACTGGTGACGGTATTCCTGGACCAGAATGGAGCTCAGCCTGAGCACCGTACATTTCCACCATGCCAAATCCTTTCCTCCACCTACAAAGCTCTGCTCCCAACTTTTATTGGCCTCAGGAACCTGGATTCTTCAGTCAGCTGAGAGAGCAGCAGCTCAGCTGCCTTGGCGGTGCCGCCGCGTCGGCTATTGCACATTTTTCAAGTCCATTTTTTTTTAATGTAGCAGATCAGAGCTTGCAAAACAGGACGTCTTGGAACTCAAACTAGATGAAAACAAGCTACAATGAAAGTGAAAAAAACATATCATTTTACTACCAATTGAAAATTAGGACCAGATGAAGTCTCTGAAGCCCTGGGCATTTAATTTAGTGGAGTCGGTCACTCCTGTGTGAAACCAGCACTGGGCTGTGTTCTCTGCACATAAGTGATATCTTTGTTTGTTTGTGTTTGACATAATTGGTTGAAGAAAATAATGAAATGGATTGCTTTGGTTTTCTTGTTTGCATAAACTTTACATGCAAGTGATTTACTTTGCAAGCCACTCTGATAGGATGTCTGTAATTTACATGGCTTAGAAATTCTGCAGAACAAAGCTATCAGAAGGGGTGCTGCTCTGGATCTGGAGGAGCTTTCTGAATAAACAGGTTAATACAGCTTGGCAAAGGCTGGGGTTCTGTTGTTGTTGTCCTCCCTCCATTTACATGCATATGAGTTTTTATCAGTCACAGCCAGAAAGAGAAGTTGCTTTGCAATCTCACCTACTTGTTCTGTTTCTGTGAAGTAAACACACCTTTTCCTGGGGACTCCTCGCCCAAGACTTCCATTGTGTGGGACACAGTGACCCTCTCTGTTTGTGGTCATGTATGCATAAATATCTCTGAGTTTATTCTGTTGTCAGGCTAGAAGATGGCAGGGACTTCACACAGCCAAATATCAGTGTTTGAACATTCATTTTGGCTTGAATTTATTGTCCAGGTATCAAACTGAGCTATTTCTTTTTGTACTGTTTGCTTTCAGATTTGTTTCTGCCTGGAAGATTTGTCTTATGGTCTGGATGCCAATAATTTAAGAGAGTCAATCATGGTCACAAATCAGATAAAAAGGTAAATCGTCCCTCCATACTTGCATTTATTTGTAGTATTTTATATGGAATGTGGTGATGGTCTTTTTGAGAAGTTAGGGTCACAAGCCATTTTAAAAACATACCTTCAACAGCCTTCATGAGGATTTTATACACTTAAAGATAAACAAACAACAAAAAAAACCCTTATAGATCTAACAAGTAGTAAGAAATGGAAACACAGGTATCCATACAGGAAGCGTGACTTTCATACTTCCATACATGGGTAATATGAACTTTAAAAATAAAAACTTCTTTTACCAAATGAATACTTTTTAACCCTTACTACATATATTTCAATAAAAATATTGATTCAGAAGTGCTGACACGCTTTATTGCATAAAGTAATAAAGTAATTTTGCTTTGTTTAGTGCAACTAACAACAAAAGCCTGCATTTGCTTGGATTTATTGAAAGAGTATCTTGAAATAGGAAGTCAGGAGGATACAACTGCAATGAAACAATTCAAGTTTTTGTTATTAAACACTGTCAGAATGGGTACTTCCCACCCTGAGAGAGGAAAGCTTTTTGTTCCAGAGAGATATTTCTTCCTAAGATGCTTGATGAGATTTAACAGGAAACGTTCATCTTATCCTGGTGTATTGCCAGGTTTTTGCCAGCTTGGTTACAATAAAGAGCTGTGGTGGGATACCTCAGCCTTGAGAACTGGATGCTGGTCAAACTTTTAGCACTGAGGAGCTTGCATTTATATATAGAGAAAAAGATATTAATAGAGCAAAAATAAAGGGTATTTATGATATTTAGGAGAGCTCATGGGAGAGATCCTCTCTACCACTGAAGAAACACGAGACAAATGTTTTCTCAGTCTCAGGGCAGTTACTGAGAGCCCTGTGAGCCCTGCCCATGGACACATTCTACACATGGCCATAAGGTGTTGGTGCCTGCACTGGGCTAACCAGAACCTGACCAGCAATAATTGTGTGTGTGCAGCAGGCTGGGAACGAGTTCAGAGGCTCTGTGGAGCTCTCCAAATGTGCAGGCAGGTAGATGTCCATGTGCACCCCATGGCACCTGGGAAGGCTGGAGCTGTTCTCCAGAGCAAAAGGAGGAAGAAAAGGGTGATGCCCACCTGTGGTGTCCAGGCTGGAGAGGTGCAGTGAGAGCTCTTCAATCTTCCTGCTGTAATTTGTTCCCAACTGTTCCTGCTCATGCAGAGTGTGAGCAAATGGCACTCACAGGACAAAAATAAGCCCCACTCAGAGTGTTTGTGTGTGCATAACACTTTTAAATGGAAAAGCTTGAGAACTGTTTTCTTTGACTTTGTTCTGGGTAAGTTTAATGTGGTCCTCTGTAAAGAAAACAAGAGACTGGGAACCCAAATCTCCAGGAGACTCTGGTCTATTAGATAATTTGAAAATCTTTAATGATCACACACATAGATCTGAGAGAGCTGAGGCACACAGCTGTAGTTTCTGAGCACTGGCTGTATCTGCCATCTGTCTCTAAGCAAGCAGATTTTGGCTGGAAGCTCTGCTTCATACAACTGACTGTTACTGATTTTGTTCCTTGTCACCTCTAGACTGGGCTTTCCACAAAGATTAATGGGACATGAGAGAAAGCTCTTTCCTCATTCTGAGAAAGCAATATAATGCCATGCCAGTTGTGTTACCTCAGATCAAGCTGGTGTTCTAATATTTGGTGTTTCTTTCCTGGGTTGCAACTTCCATTCAGCCTGAAAAGAGGTAACTCTTCTGTTCCATAGGGTTAGAATTGCTCATGTGTGTGTTTTTACCCCAAATCTTTACAAACTTCTCACTGATAAACAGGCAGAAAGAGGACCCCGATGTTCTGGGGGCTAACATGGCACTCCTATAATCCCATTAAACTGCCAGGAAAAAGAATTGATTCATCATTGTGAATATCTCCTCAGTCTGCTACTTAACCAGTGGGTTAAAGGAATGTCTATTAATTTCGGCAACGGAAGAAACTTTTGGTTTTCATTACAGCCTGTGAAGAGCTTGGACTGAAAGCCTTAGGAGTTCTGTGGTGTCCTAATACACATATGTACTGCACCTTAAGGATTTTTGAGATGGAGATTTTTCTGTCTGTGTTGAGAGAATTCAGTGAAATCATAGATTATTGGGCAGCAATATACCTTCCCTTCTCCTTGCCTGAAGTGTGAACATGGAGTTTGATGCTGAAATATTTTTTGTTTTCTTGGATTGTACTCTGCCTTCCTCATTACTGTGGCATCAGTAGAAAGTCAGAATTTCTCCTTATCTTGCTTTGTGTGGGACTAACTCTTATTTAAGAGCTTGATATTGCCAAACTGCTGCTGGGGAAATCTTGAAGCCATTATTAATTAATCAACTAATAATGTATTTAATTTTGGGTTTTTTTCCAGAATTTGAGTCAATTACATAGGGGAAAATGCATGTGGGGATCTTGTTCTTATTGACAAGTTTTGAACCAGCTGATACTTTTATAAGGAGGGATAGTTACTCTCTGATTCTCCTATGAGTGTAGGTGATAATCTTTCCTACTGTTAGAGGTTCATTTTCTTAGGCTGCACTGCTGGTAAGTTGGAACAAAAACTTCAAATATTAGTATAGCCAAAATTCAATCAGCCTGACATTTGATCTAGATAAAATGAAAAATTTGTGTTTCAGTGTTCATCTTCTGGCTTCAAACTCTTCATGACTTTAGTGATTTTTTTATTTTTGAAGAAAAAAAATAAAAAATAATTGGATTTTGTGTTTCTGGAGGAAACATGCATTTAGAATGTTTTTCAGAGGGAGAACTAGGTTCTGTTTTATGAACAGAACTTTATTGTTGCCCAAAGACCACCTCTTGGTGAAAATTGTTTTCATAGTTGTTCAGACAAGACTTAAGTGCTGTGACTTGGATTTTACATTTTCAGTTTACACATATTGCCATTCTTTTCCGACCACAGGAATTGTTCTGTAGTTTGCTTTTCACTTTTATCTCTTTGCTTATGGTGATTATTTCTTATTAAAATGCTCACATCAACAGAGCAATTAATTCTCAGTAATTTCCAAGCTGTGTTGGCTTTGTTGGTGGTTAATCTGGTGCAGCATCAGTGGATCAAAGCAGTTGGTGCTGAGCCCCTGTAGCTGTGTGTGCTGAAGGGGAGATGTGCTCTGGATTGAATATATCCCAATGCCTGTGGTCCAAAACCTTTAAGAGAAGGTGCCATACTAAACCATGCTGAAGCAAGCCTGGATGTGATCCAGAATCATGAAATCAGCTAGGCTGGAAGAGATCACCAAGTCCAACCTGTGATCTAACACCACCTTATTGTCCATGGGGGACAATGGGTGCATTTGCTGCAAAATTGCGCTGTCGCTCTGAACACAAATGCTGGGATGGATGCAATGTTCGGTTCTCACAAATGCAGTCTGTGGTATGTAGACCAAAGCCTAGTGGTGGATATCATGTTCTGTGTTCTCTGGAAGCCAGACTATGCTAATCTTGGCTTTACTGGTCTGTGTGTTCTACAGTGATATCCCTCCCTTCTTGTCAGAGACAGGGAACTCTGTCAAACAGCTGGGCTGTCAGTGGCACTACAGATGTTACCTAAAGATTGGTTGGACGTCTCTGAACCAGGATCCTGGGCAATGTTTCCAGTTAGCTGCCAGACAATCAAGCCAGCTCTTTTCCTGCAGTTTTAAAAACCCTCTAATAGTGATTCCCAAAAATGCCACAGCTGCTGGGATTTCCTTGTACAGACACACCAGGTGTCTCCCCTGTGAACCTGCACAGCCAACACTCAAATCTGTTTGTACCTCCAGTGAGTGTTGAGCAGAGCTCATCATGAGATGTGGTGTTGCTCTCTGTGCCTGTCTCCACCTGTGTGTGTCTGGGGACATCTGATTCTTGGGCTCTCTCCTGTCACTCAGGGACAAATGTCTTTCTTATTTGGAGGGGATTTAGGAAACACAAGTTACCAAGTGTGTCAGTGACTCTTATCCCTCCCATTCTGCCTGTTCTTGTGGTTGACTCTTTAATGTATGTTTAGGGATTAAATCGACCCTCTATACAGGCTTAAAAAGCTTCCAGACTTGTATTATAAACTTTTTATCTGGATGGTAACGAGGTTCAAACTCATGTGGTGACTGTCCACAGCTCAGCGTGAAATGAAGACAGATGTGGTCACAGTCCTTGCCTCAAGGCATTTATGGTTTAAAACCAGTGAAGGAGAAGGGTTGGGGTGGCTTGCACAAAAGGAGTACAAGGAATCATCTGCCCACTTGCACTTGAATCCTTCATTCTCTGTCTCTGAGCTGCACTGTCTTCATGTTGGCCTATGCTGCTCTCTTTTCTCTAAAATCATCAGAACCAGCATTTTAAAGTGCTTCTTTAGGCTGCCTCCTTTTCTCCCGTGTCTTCAGCAGCTGGTGTTGATCAGGAAATTCTCACTGACCATTCTTCCCTGGGATTTTTCAGTGTGGTCCTTACTGAGGCCTCTGTTGCCAGCTCCGTCTCCTTGAGCCTAAGGAGGAGGATGTGAGCACTCATTTAGACAGTGGTCCTTTCTCTGCTGGATGGTTTCAAGAGCTGCAAGTTGATTTGGACCCTTCTGCACCTGTGAAGACGTGGGCTCCTCTGGGTGACCACCATCCACAGAAGCACTGACCCACAGAAACTCTTCCCCAGCTCTGGGAGTGGAGACTGCCTGCAGTGAGGAGGGGAACGGGGTGGAGTGAGAAATGTGGATTCATGCACTCACCCTGCAACAGCCTTCCTGGGTGGCCTTGAACATATCACTTACATCTTTCCTGCCCCTCCTTTGCTTCCTTGTGCTTCAGTCTCCCACCTGTAAAATCAGGATGGTAAAACTTCCTGCTGCCCTTCCTCTGGCTTAGCCATTCAGGCGGTCAGCTCTCCACAGCTGATGTTCTCTGTGCAGTGCTGCAGCATTGAAATCAATGAGGCTGTTCTTGGTCATGGGCTAAAGGCTTAAAGATATGCTCATAATGTAGATGTTCAGAAGCCAGGATTTACTGTAGGTTTCTGGGGTGGGATTTTCCATGTTCCTGAAGGCCATGTCAATGTATGGGGGAAACAACAAACTGATCACTTAGCCTAGGAAATTCAAATTTTAAATCCATATTCAGTCCCCTGAATCAGGGGCCTGACTTCAGAAGTGCTCACCACCCAGCAGTCTGCTGTGAATATGGCAGATGTGAATTTGGCAGGGGCTTAATATTTTGGCAGATGCCACAGACTTAGATGGGTTGGGAGCCTTGCTGTAGATGTGTGAGGTTGTGGGGTGGCAGTGGCTCTGTGTGCATATGTGTTTTCTTTTTCCCTTAAACCACTGCTTCAGTTCAAAAACCTAACTCATTCCCAAGGACAGAGTACATGCACTGAGTGCCTTGGTTCATCACTAGATTCCAGACTGCCAAATGCATTTGGTGGTCTTGGGTGTTTTCCAAGTGAAAGAGTCACAGAGACCTGACAGTGTGCACATGTATTTTCACACATAGATATTTTGGCATTTTAGCTGACTGTCTGTGCTCACTCGGTAGAAATGTGGCTCGAGTTGTTGCAGGAGTGAGGGGGTGGTCCCAGAAGGTCAGAGTTCATTCTAGTGGTAGGGCAGGGTGGGGAAGCTTGGATTGCAGCTGCCTACACAAAATTTGACCTCAGATTAACCAGACAGCTTCAGTTTCCACTGCCGCTGTCCCAAAGCCTTCATGAGCAAAAATAACCAAAGTACAAGCAAAGAAAATAGATTTTTGGAGTCCATACAAAATGAAGAAAAACTTATTTATTGTTCTTTATAATTTATGAATTGTCTCTCTCTTTGACTAGCCCCTGCTGAAAGCAAACCTTAGATATTCTGGGGCCAGCATCACAAGGGTGCACGCATTTGTTGGTGCTGAACAGGTTAGGCAAGATCCTGTGCTGATGTTAATCAACAGGGCCCTGTTGAAGTTGTGCCAGTTTGCACCAGTTAAGGATATAATTCCTGAATGTAATAATTTACTGCATTATTCCCTTTAAAGTTTAAACTCCTCTTCTTTATCTTCTAACTCTGAAAGCAGAGCTGTTTTTTATTAGCTAATGGGTTCATAGGAATGGGGTGTTTTTATTAAATATTAAAAATCCAACATTCACCTTGACTGAAAGGCTTGTCTTCATTTAGTCCTGGTTGAAGCTGACAGTGAAGAATGTAGGCTGTTCTTGCCAAGTCCTGATATGGTCCAGAAGCAGAGTTTTGTGAGTGGTGAAGAGTCTCCCTGCTCTGAACTGATCTTACTGAGTTTCCATAATGAAGGACAGACTTTTAGAAAGGCTCAAATTGGCTTGTTTTTCAGAAACTGCTGAGTATTGAGTGCTCATCTTCCTTTGAAAAACTTATGTTCAATTTTATGCCAGAAGCTTCTGAGTGCCAGGCATGCCTAAAAAGCCAGTCTCTGAGAGTCATTGAACGTTCCCACATAACAAATTCTATACATTTTCAGACAATCTGATTTTATTTTTAAACAACAGGGTTGTTAAATGAAGGGTGGCAGTGGTGTGAATAGCATTAAAAAAATCAGAATAGTCCTAAAACTTCATTCATGTCTTGCAGTGAACTTACCTGAACTCTCAGAATATTTTGAAGAACATCTGAGAAGAAAGTTCTGTTTCATGTCTTCATATACCTGTGTGCTCTGTTTGGTTAAAACTGGTGCAAAAACATTTTGCTGAAGAACTTTAATTTCTGGCCTAATCAGCAGGAAGATGCATCATGTAACTTGTTAGACCAATCCAAATGCCACTATATTTAAGCCCAGAAGGCTTTAATTTTTTGCATAATAATTTGTGAAGCTTTCAAAGTTTCTTCAGTAAAATTGGACATTGATCCCATAGACTGTGTGTTTTAGCCCTGCTGACTTTGCCTATAAGAAATTCAAATAATATTTTGGAAAGATATGTAATTGTCTTGTCCCACAGTGTATCAGACCTGATCACTCATCATGGCCTGCTATATTTAAGAACACTCCAGGAGGTGCTCAAACTTCTGCACCTTCTGAAAAATATGACACAAATTTAAATTAGGTGTTTTTTTGTGCACCAGAATTTCATTATTTGACAAAAAATGTAGTGAAACAAGTCCTTCCTTAGGCTTTCATGAATAACTGTTGTTTGAGTGGTGCCACAGACTGAAGCATCCTCAACTTCATATAAACAGGCTTTTTCATTAAAAAGATACTCGTAGACAGTAGATGCAATGAATTATAAAAATGTCTGATAAGAATTGTCAGTAGTCAGAAAATGAAATATTGAACTCTGATCTATATATTTAGATACAACCTAAACATGAAATTCTGCTTTCTAAATTGGCAATAATATTTGTGTTGACTTCATTACACAAAGTTGTTAAAATCAATAGATTTTTTCTCTTATTTTCAAATCAATCCTTCCTGGTTAATATTCAGTATGGTAGGAGTTAGGGAGAGAAATATTCTATTAGAAAGCTTTAAGGTGAAACTCTGAATTTGGTTTCTAGGAACATCTTTCATTGCTATAGCTGCAGGCTTTTCCAAAATTCAAAGTTACCTTCAGAAGTCATCAAGGATAGTAAGAGAGGAATAAATGCACTGGTGAAAGGTATTTGAGGTGAGAGTTTCCTATTCCCACAAAGATAGAATTAAATTTGAGGTACTGTTTTCTTTTCCTGGGGAGGTCTGAGTAAGATATCAGTTATTTATGTGGACAAATATGGTTGGATAGGATATGGTTTCATCCTTCACTCCTCTCCTTCCACAGTGCCCAGGAGCAATCATGGTAAGAATGTTCTTAAAATATGGATTTGTAGCTCTTATGATGCTTGGTCCAATAATCATCCAAAAGAGGATGAGTGACCAGTGCTGTGTTGTCAGGGAGTTGGATTTTGGAGATGGGTTTGAATAGAATTTTTTGGCTGAAATTAAATTGCTGAAATAAAGATCAAGAAATGGGTTTTCAAAAACAGTTTGCACCCAGCGATAACTCACTTGAAGACCATACTAAAGCTCCTTTACACTCATTTCAATCTAACACTTTTCAATACCTTTTCAATATTTTCTAATTGTTTTTTCTAATTTTATTGCTCATATTTGCACTGAATGATATAACTACAAGTTGGGGTTAATCTTCCTATGTCTTCATTATTTGTAAGTGGAAGAATTTATTTCTGCTCCCCTCTGCTTCCTCATCTCTTATTCTGTCTCCATTTGTGATTGTGTGCAACCATCATTTTGGGGGATGAAAGGGAAAATGTGATGTCCATTTACTTTCCTGCAGATAATTTATAAGAGCTCTGCTGCCTGGTATATTCCCACTTTCTAGACAGTGTGTCAGTGTGCAAAGGTGACTTCCAGGCTGTAGATATTTAGCAATGAAGGGAAATAAACAGCGAGTTTTGGCTGATATGTAGAAAAGTATTAGTTTTTAGAATACTAAAGCTGTTTCTTAATATAGAAAATCACCATATTTTTGAAAAATTATGTTGAAATACAATTTTTTTGTATTGACTGAAACAAAGCTAGAAAAGATCTGGGTGGAAAATCCATGATCTGAATGAATTACTCATCCCTACATCTCAGTGTGATGACATAACTTTACAGAGTATCTTAAAACAAAGCAAAGTATTTGCTGCTTCCTCCTTCATTGCTCTTTAACTCAGTAACATCTTCCTTCCCATGACTTGTTCCATTATCTTCAGCGTGGCAAGTTTAGCATGAATTTACTCCCTTCAACATGAGTGAAATGATTAAATCTGCTCTAATTAATTGTTTCAGTATGTTGGAAGAAAGATCTTTCTTCTTGTTTCTTCTCCCCCACCCTCCCCCTCCTTTCCCACATGTTTTTCCAGTAGTTTCTGTAATGGGCCAGGCTCTGCAAAGCATCCCAAAACACACCTGGAGCCAGGTGTTTGGAATTACCTTGGATGTACCTTCCTATCTCAGCACTTCCCTACATCCCTCACTCTCAAGTGTGCCCTGAGACTTCCTACTGCATCCTGGTTTGGGGCACTTTATTTTCTTCCCTTCTTGGGACAGAAATGAGATCTGACCATGCAATTCTCTGGGTGAGGGCCCAGGGCCACAAACCACCCCAGTTAGTTCAGTGGTGTGGGCTTGTGGAAGTTGCCACATGTGACATCTCCATAGGGTAAGGCACTGGCTGTCCAGGCAGACCCATGCCTGACCTTTTGCCCTGGAAAGTGGCAGCACAAGGGCAGTCAGACAGGCTCCCTCAAGATTTAAATGGCTTTAAAAATCTTGATTTACTGCCTGTATGTATGTGTACAGGAAGTAAAGATTTTGAGACAGTCATGTGGAAACCTATAAAATTCCTCCTGTTCAATTATTCTGCTTCAGATAAGTTGATCCACTTTTTGTCTTCCAGTGCAAAGTGCACCTAAACTTTTGAAAATGAAGTTTTAGTGGAACTGTGATTTCAGACAGACATTAATCCTCTGGAAAGGCAGAATCAGTTTTATTAATAAGCTTTCACTATTGTTTTTGTGCCTTTGTTTAATGTGCTTGAATGTTGAATTATGCTAAATTATGTACATGTTAAGTGATAAATTACGTAATGCTCCAATGTGGTGGAAATTAATAGTGGAACTTCCTTAATTTTCTCTTTTGTTTTTTTGCCATATACCCCATTAAATCTCTCTGTTATGTAGATGGCTTTGTCATAAGAAAGGGGAATGGGAAGAGGAGGAAAAACCCCCAAGCCCCAAACCAAGCAGAGCCTTGCTCCCCTTGGACAGATGGTGAGGGCTGAACCATCATAAAATTGTTATTGCCCTAATTGAAATCACATTGGTGTATTGTTCTCAGGCCGTGCCAGGGATGCTCCCTGGGATGGGGCTGCCAGGGGCGGGGAGAAGAGTCCCACCACAGAAATGCAGAGCTGTGAAAATCCTCCAGAAGGCTACGAGAGATTCCAGCACCTCCTGGGCTATTGCTGCTGACCCAGGGTCAGGCACGGGCAGACACCTCACAGCTGCATCGCTTCGCCTTCCTTTTCCCAGTGGAAATTCCTGCAGGGAACGGATCGCCCCAGACAGCGTAGCTGGAGCCTGGGAAAACACGTGCTGCTTCGGAGTAGTTCTTTTAAAATATGGTAAATTAGAGGCAGGTCTTGTAGTCACAAAACCCACTAAATGAAATAAATCAGGGCTAAGTTTGTGCAGCGTTTCAGTTTATCGCTGGTCGATGAATTATGAAAAGATGTTAATGGTGGGTGGGATAAAGAACAGCTTTGATTCCTAGGGCAAACTGTGGAGGTGATGCTCTAGGATGTTCTTCTGATTGCACATCTGGGAACGATATGGAAGTGTGGTTTAATCCTACATGTTGGCAGAATTCCCAGCAGCAGAGAAGGAGCAAGTGCATACATCTATGCATGTCTGTTGCTTGGATGTTGGAGGGACAGTTTTACACAAAAATATAGGATATTTTTAATTTTAGTTAATTCTGTTTATCTTCAATACCTGTGAATTTTGGCCTTAACCTAGTGTGCCCCTTCAAGAATGCTGGTATTGAATACATTATTTCATCATGATTCTGGTGCACATTTGAAGCCAGAGATGAGATTCAGGTCATTGTCACAGGCCTGTGCAATCCAGAGAGTTCAGTGGCTTGAGTTTACTTCCTTTTTCCTCCAGCAGGTCAGAAAAGTTATTCTGTAAGTCCATAAAGCTTAAACTTTGCACTTTAATATTTTTTTCTTTAGCTGACTTTCTTTTGATCATTAATCATCATGAATGGGTCTATCTTATATTCCTGCCAAAAAAAAAAAAAAAAAAAAAAAAAAGTGAGTTTAGGCTTAAAAACCACTAGAGGTTTTGGTATCTCTGATTTAAAATCTCACTGTGTTGCTCAGTCCTCTCCAAGTCCAAGGAAAGAGCAGAGAAAACAAACTACCTTTTTATCTCAGGGATAAAGAATGCTCTCACTGACACTTTATTTTTCATACAGAACTGATCTGTTTTATGGAGAATCTTCCTGTCTGGTAGAAACCAAGAACACACATTACTTAGGTATAAATGATGCAGTGCTCACATATCAGATGTACTTTAATCCTAAAAAGATGCCTTTTATTATAGCTCATATTTTATACATGGATGTTTTTTATGTCAATAACCTTACAGTTGTTGAGTCTTTGGTAATGGATTGCATTGTAACAAGCATAAGAGTACTAATAGTGCAAGTTCAGACTAGAAAAGTTTTCAAAATTAAGAGATATCAGAGTACTTTTCCTTTTTGAAGAAGCTCAGGAAAGAACTTCTTACACTTGGAAAATATCTGACAGAACTTCTGAGTTCTGATTTCAAATTTTGTTCCCTTCTTGATTTTTTTTTTCTTTCTCCTTTTTGTTTTTTGTCACCCTTTATCCTTTTCTCCTTAGTCCCATCATGGAAACAGAAAGAAAGAATAAAAGCGCCTTTCAAAGTTTGAAAGTTAAACTTCCCATTTCCATGGAGTAAAAAAAAAAACTTTCCAAAGTTGGATGCAAAGTTTTTCCATGCTCTTGGTGGCATGAACAGCTGTGTATGTATGTACATATTCATAAAGCTCTGATGGCAGTGTGGAAATTCTCTCCACAGTAGAACAATATAGTTACTTCAGTTTGCTTTCCTTGAAAAAAAAAACAAGCCCCAAGCTTGGCCCTGCCAGAATCAACCAAAAAAATCAGTAATACCAATCATGGAACAGGCATCTAATTTCCAAGTTTAATTAAAAAGGGGATGGATAGACTTATTATCCTTTGTTTTTCAAATTCAGTCATATTTTATGGATTGAAATATGCAGGTTGAGAATAAAACTGTATCTGTTGTATAGAACAAAGTTGAGATTACCCATTAGTGGAAGTACTTCTTTCAGGAATATTTTGAACATCAGATCAGCTACTGAATAAGACATATATATTAACTTTCTCTGTATCTTTTGCACAGCAGACCTCTTGGTGGCTTTTTGACTCTGGTTTATTGTAGTCCTGCTAGATGTATAATCTATCCAGCCAAACTGTAATGTCATGGTGCATTACTCTTGAGGCAGAGCTATGACACTTTTTTCTTACACATGCACCACAAGATGCCAAAAAGCTCAACTTCTTTAGGCTGTGCTTCCGATAAAAAAATGACAAGAAAACACTCTGGTGTGGGAAGCTCACAACTTCCAAGAGGGATCCAGTTTAAGTCACTTATTCCCCCACTACCAGATTACAGTTTGCTTCATGCCCTTCAGCCTTTGTATCTATGAGTTATTGGTGAATGTTGAGGTTGTAGCTAATTCCATGCAGTTCCTAAGAAGTCTTTTAGTATCCCACATCATCCCACAAATGAAGCTCTTTTAGAATGTCTTTCCTGTAGGAAAGTTCCCGCTCCTCTCAGAAGCCTGCCAGCTTCTCTTTGTGCTTTTTGCTTGCTGTCTAACAATTTTAGCTGGACCCACCCTGCTCTCTAGAATCTTCAAACTGACATTATGCAGCTATTCTCAGGAGAGACACAATATTTGCTTTGCCCTGTAGGATGCCACAACCCATGAAGGAGCAGGATGAGCACATGTTTTGACTCCCCCGTTCCTTATTTTAACAGCAAACATGATGCATAGCACCAATACAACAAACTGGAGACAAATTAAGCATTTTTTCCATCTGCTGCACCATCTGAAAACCTTTCAGGCAACAGATGAAGCTTTGCATTTGGATGGTGATTGGGCAAGGGGGCGGTGAATTGGCCTGATGCGTATGAAAGCGTGAATAGGTGCAAGGATGCGAGAGTAAGGGGGGGCTGGGGGAGTCACAGACCTCAAGTGCTACTTTGTCCAGGAAGCACTGCAAGAGGGCTCCTGTGCTGGGAAAGCTGCTGGATTTGCCTGCTGTGGGAGCTGAGATGATAGCTAAGGAAAGGTGGCTGGTGATACAAAACATGGCCCACTCAGCAAGAGGTTTAAAGTGGGAGGTTAAAGGAGTGTCTGTGAAACTGGCCTTAGGCTCTAACTAGAAGTGAGGGAACTGAATGCTATCCTGAATTTCCTGACAGCTCATCAAAAGCCAGAGATATGGGGGGGAGATATCTGGGTAGATTGCTCACTGAGCTGACACAGGCACTTATTTTGAAGTTATTATGAAAAATATGAAGTTAAACTTACTGCGCTGGTTGTCCAAGTCAGAGGCATGGGAGGAGCGCTGGGATTTACTGCCCAGTAAATGCAGAGGTGCTCCTGGAGTGGCACATTCCACAGTGGATGGCTGGTGTCACAGAGGACACTGTGCTGCTCCAGGGTGTTGCTGAATGTGGCCTGCTCCTCTCTTGACACTCAGCTGGAGCCTTGGGTGCTCTGCTCTCTCTGTTGTGTGGAAAAGTGTGCTCCAGGTTCTGAAGGTGACAGTTCACATAGCCCTGGGAGTCAGAGACTGGAAAACATCAGCTCAGGAGCTCCCATGGAGGAGCCATTTATTTGCAGATGCTGTCACCTGGTTTATTATTAGCTCTTGGATTTTCAGTATTTTTCTCTAGCTGTACATACACACACACACACACATTTAGGAAGATTAATGAACTCCAGCTCTATATTACTTTTACCAGTGATGCTTTGTCTGGGAAACTACTGTCCTTAAGAATTATGGATTGCAGGGACTCAAATCTTGGCAGGAACTGCTTAATGCACAGGAGAACACCTTAGCATTGACTATCAGGATTTTTTAATTTAAATTCCAGTTTTTCCCCAAGTTTCTTTTCAGGACAACAGTAGGTCAGTAGATATATTTTCCTCCATTTCCTCTCTCCTCTCCACCTGGAGTGGGCCTTGTCCAGCTCTGTTTATCTTTTTGAATGCTAATCCATATTGAGGTTCCAAGACAGTTTCTCCTCACAAGAAATGAAATTGGTGTGGGGATGCAGGTGTGTGTTTGTGTGTACTCAGTGTTGCTTGCTCATATTCTGCAAAATACCTCAGTCATCTCTCAGGGCCTCTGTAGAGTGTCCCTGTGCCTGCTCCCTTTGGAGCAAGAGCTCTGTGCAAATAGAGAAACCTTCCTCACTGCTTGCAAGACCTTTCCCATTGGAAATGTCTTAAAAATAATATCAATGCAGATTTCCTAAAGACTAAACATGACTCACTGCTGGCGCTTGTGAGACTGTTTCTAACAGCTCCATCCAGTGGCTTTGGCTGTAACATGAATGTGGGGTTTGCCTCACAGGGGTTCAAGACCTTTGGGGCTGGGAAATGCTGCTTTAAGACAGATGATTTGACAGTTATCACCTTGCAGAAGGAAGAGTAATTGATTTAAAATGAGAGATGTGGTGTTTACATTTTGAAATTACCTGTGAGGAATTTTTATTCTCCTTGCAATCAAATGGCTTCCACTTCTTGGTGTGCAAGGGGAGACCGTCCCTCTTCAGTGCCTAGAACATAAATTATGCTTGTTAGGAAGATGAATAGAGTTCCTGTGTACAAGGGATTTCTATTTTTAAAGAGCAAAATATCCCAGGTGAACTCACTCATGCAGGAAAGACCTGCTCTACAGTTCAGAAGAGAATGTTGGAATTGTTCAACAAGTTTTTGATGTCTCATTTTTGTTGAAAAAATGCCAATTTCTTAATACAAAGCCTTTGATTTTCAAAATTATCTTTAATTTTGAAATTTAGTTGTTTCCCTTCACTTCTGAACAAAATATTTTAATCAGTATTTAATTTTAAATCTTGTCACTTTTGTGGGAGTGATGCAAATAGATATTCAGGCTGCAAAAATTTGAGATTTCAATTTTACCGTCTTGGTCAGGATGGGAAAAAAGCTTTCAAAATCTCAAAAATTCTCATGGGTCAGGGGAAAATAAAGGTTTCCCACAGAGCTCTAGTCAATGGGAGTGTTACCATAAACTTCCCTGTGCCTTGGATCAGGCCCTGAGAGCGTATCGGAGATTTTGTCAGCCTCATTGATTGCACAAACCAGCCTTGTTATGAGGAAACATTCCTGGGCCAGACAGAATTCTGACATTTGTCTGTAGCCTTCACATTGAGGAGAGATTATTGTCTCCAGAGGGCCATTCTTAATGATTTAAATCTGAGGTAGATCGTTTTTTCTGGCAGTGTGTGTGTAATCTAATCCATATATTGTTGAAAATAATTGGCGTGAGCACAGAGTTGCTCTGCGGCTGTGGTCAGTCGCTATTGACTGCATCGAAACTTGCTGACTAGGTGGTAGAAATTATAAGAGGACCTGGAAAACCAAAGCAAATAATAACAATAAAAAAATAGTCAAGAAGATATTCAAAGTGGGGAAATGTGGAAGTAGAAATGCTTTCCGCTGGGATCCCTTTGGAAGCAAACAGTCTGAGCTTTAGAAAATTTCCTCCTGATAATTACACGTCAGATAACATCACACAGGCCGTATGACCAAGAGTATGTAAAATCTGTGTTTGTTTCCTTCCCAAAAAGCTGGATGGTGACTTAAGGCTCATCCTCTGAGCAAAGGATGGTGTGTAAACTGCACCACCCAAGGAGCAGCCCCGGGAGGCAGCGTGACTCACAGCCACGCTGCTGAGGCACAGATCCCTCCCTGCTTTCCCTCCACTCCTCAGGCTGTAAAACAGAAAGATTCTGCTCTTCGGGTTGGGTGTTTTCTATTTGTTTGTCCCCCTTAAAGATAAAGTGACTGCAGTGGCACAGCTATCCCAGCTTGTAGTTGGTGTTGGAGGGAGAATGCTTGGAGCAGGGACACCTTCCTTTAGACCAGGCTGCTCCAAGCTCCATCCAGCCAGGCTTTAAACACTTCCAGGGATGAGACAGCCACAGCTGCTCTGAAGAACCCTTTCCAGTGTCTCACCACTCCCAGAGTAAAACCCATGATATCCCATGTAAACCCAAACTCTCAATTTAAAGCCATCACCTCTTGTCCTTGTAAATAGTCCCTCTATCTTTCTTGTAGGTTCCCTTCAAGTACTGGAAAGTTGCAGTTACTTCACCCCAAAGCCTTCTCTTTTCCAGGCTGAAGAATTCCAATTCTCTCAGCCTTTTTTCATCTTCTGGAAGCAGGGATATGAGGACAACTCCAGTTTGTATCATACCCCAGTATCAGAGTAACTTATGGAAGTGAGTTATTTCTCAAGCCTGGCTTAGTAAAGCATTTCAACACACTCTTTAATGCTTTTAAATGTTGATTGGATTTAAATATGTGCTTAAAAATAAGTGCTCTAATGCTTCACCAGAGAAAAATGTTGCTATGAGATTATATTCCTTTGCAAATGTTCCGCACATTGCTTCCACCTCCTCTGCATTCCTGCCCTGTCCTGTGGTGAAAGGGCTTTTTGCTGACTTCAGGTTTGGACACCTCACTACTTGCTAATTAGAAAAATATTTTAGACATTGTTTATTAGGACTTGGCACTATCTGTTAGTGTTGCTTCTGTATACTAATCATATATTTGGATTAAAAACAGAGAAAGGCTGGGGTGGATGGAATATTCTTGGTAGTACCCTACAGAACAAGACATCAACAGCAATCTTTCCCCCTGAGGTACAAGGTCCAGTTTGAGACACATCTCACATGTTGAACTGATTAGAAAGGAAAAAGGCCAAATTTTAGCCAACAGGTTGAATTTTATTTCAGCCCCAAGAGTTAATTTTGCAAAAGAAATCAGGCCTCCCATTTCCTATCCCTTGGCATTCATGCTTCCTCCTTTTCTTTCCATGATTGCAGTAATTGTCAACTGAAAGAGACATTCAATCCATAGGTTAATTCCTTCAACATGAGTAGTTTTAGGGATACTGCTCTTAAACATTCATCATACTTCTAATTTAGCATAAATCTGTTTAAAACACAGCTTTAGGATGTTCTATTGAAACTGCAGTTATAAATATTTCACTCAAATTATTGATCAGTGCTGAAGACAACCTCTTATGCTTGTTAAAAATGTAATAATTTTTATTGACTCTGATTATTAATGAACATTAGCAAACTGAAAAAATCCTTGTCCTGCAGTTTGGTGGGTTTGTTTTGTTTTGGTTTTTTTAACCTTCCACCTATTGAATCTGTTGGTTGTTGAGCATGTAGATGATGGAACATTTGTGTAAAGAAGTGACAGGACCTGAGAGAAGACAGTCTGGAGTACACAACCACTGCTGTCACGTATGTAGGCACAGAAGTCACTTTCATACCAGTGCAAACTCTTTGCTGTGCTACTGTGCATGGTTACATGAGCTATGCCAAGGATTTAAACAGCCTGAGAGACTTTGAAACTATAGTCTTCTGTATTTTACTGGAGGGTAAGCTTGTAGCTGTGCTCTTGACCTCACTGGAGAGTGGTGTGTGGAGCTTCTGCTGCTCGGATCAGAGCATGAAGGAAATCCTGGGTTAGAGACACGTGGTTTTTTTACTGTGGTCCCTTTGCTTCAGAGAAAACTGGCTGTCCCTTTCAACACTCTGGTCCTGTAGTGTTCAGTCCTGAGACTGAATGCTGTGTATAAATCCCTAATTACATCTACCTACGTATTGCTGGGGGATTGCAACCAAGTTTTCCTTAATTGGAAAAGAAAATAATATTTCCTACTCATCTTATGGAGCAGCTTCCACGATGTGACTGATAAAATAAAGGCTTGGTTTAGCGTGATAAAAAGATGTGTTTGCACTGGGAAGTGGAGGGAACTGTGGAGTTTATGATGCTCTTACAGGAGAAAGTCACATTTGTTTACTTGAAATAATTCCTGTTTCCCTGCCTAACATAGGTGAGGACTTAGCTAATGCATTCCACCTGCCAGAGTCACCAGGGGAACTCCAGAGACAAGCTTCAAGCTGCTCTAAAACCGCTTCTAGTAAGACATCTATTGAACTGATAAACAGCAAAGGTATGTGCAAGACAAGATTAGTTAATTTATTGATTTATTTTTAGGTCAGTTTGTTTAAAAAAGAGAAGTTGTGCTCATTGTGGATTGAGCATTTCTCATTTTCAGGTATCACACTGGAGGTAAATGTCAATATTTGAATTTCCATTCACATAACTTTTGGAGCTAGTTAAAGTACAAAATCTTGCACTTTTATATTTAATGGAAACTTTAACTGCCTCCCTCTCCCCTACTCTCCCCTCTGCCCCTCTCATAACATCTCAATAGTTTGAATTTTCCCCTCTTTACACGTGGGACCTTTCAGAAAGGCACAGCTTGATGGATGTCACAAACTGAACAGTGAGTGTCTCATTATTGCACATCTCATATATGAGATTTTCTCCTCTTCCACACCTTGTAGGATTTTGCATCTGGGAGTAAAATTCTCCCATGTTCCCATCAGTGCTGGGTACACTCAGCCAGTACCAGAGTTGCAGAGCTCAGGTTGTAACAAAAGTGACAATGCTGCCATAAGGAAGAGGAATGGAAAGAATTAAGCTTGTGCTGGCTGCGTTGTGGGTATCTCTTAGCATGAGGTAGCAGTGGAGAACAATGTTTATTCATTAAGATATAATTGCTTGGAGCTAGATGCATTTCTGCCTTCCATGCTGGTTTGCTTTGAATGCCTTGTGCTTGGATTTTTCTTTCTCCTCGCTGTAATTTGCTGTGCACTGATGGGGATAAACGTCATCAAAGGTCTGAAGCTTTTGATGTTTCTCATATAAGATGCAAATGTTTAACAGATGAAAATTATTTGCTAATAAGTAAATAAATATCAAAAGCAGCAGTACAAATAAAACCCCCTTGTGTAATAGTGTCTAAAAATTCAAGTGACTTATTTAAACACTAGTCAGGCCCTTCTTTGATGTATGTGAATATTTTCAGGCAGAGGTATTCTCATATTGTTAGACCGTAACTGTTATTTTCATTTTCTTTAGACCTCACTTGAAGCATTCTGGGGCAGCGTAGAACCAGTGAATCTTTCTAGATATATTGGAGCTGAAGGGACAGAGGTAGGAGGGAGGCCTTCAAATGTCAGTGATTCCCATCCACTTATCTGTTCAACTTGGAAGACTTCCTGTCTCTCAAATCTGGCAGAAAGTCTCTGTGTGCTCTGTATAGACTCCTACAAACTTCTTGGATTCAATATTAAGCTCAGGGGGTCCTCATGCATCTCTGAAGCTTTCTGCAGGCTGCTATAATAAATACTGGGCAGCTGAAAACCATCTAAAATCAGGATTTCAGACTGAAAGGTGAACTTGCCTTGACTATGTCACTGGAAGACCTATTTTGCTGCTAATCATTGCAGCCGACTCCGAGCAAGCCAGAAGAGTTGCCTGGCCATTTTTTATCATGACAGCCTGAATCTTTGTAGTACTCCAGCTGAAATCTGGGAAAGGATGTTGGGCTGGACATGTTATATCTTGACTGTTTTTTGGCTGATTGCTGTTTAGGGGTCAAGGTGCTTTGCCCTTTGGGTTTATTCACTTGCAGCTTGGAATGGCTGAAGTATTAAAACCCGTAAGTGCATTTCTTGTCAAGGACCTCTTAAATCAAACACAGCTTAAACGAGTTACTGAAAAGAAACAGTTTCCACTTCCCCCTTAATCTGTCTCCCATGCTCAGTAATTGATGTCTCGTTTCATGAGTCACATTAGCTTGCCCCAGGTTAAATCTCTTGCAGCCTAATCCTGCACATCCTTCCGTAGTTGATGTCTGTGCTGGGAGATGGGGAAGATTTTGCATGAGTGAGGACTGCCAGATGGGTTTCTGCAGGAACTTGTGTTGTTTTTACCTAGAGGGGAAAGAAACTTCAGGAAAAAAAGAGCATCTATAATTCTTTGCCTCTTGGGTGACTGGAGAGGTGCCCTGGGTTGGTCTGGGGATTCCCATGGAGAATCTGTTGATGAGGGGTTCTGTTGTATGAACATGCAAGATATGGAAGCATTTGGGATCTGGTGTTTTAGCACCTAGGAAGCAGCTAAAAACACATGTGAGGCAGGTAAACCAAGCAGAGATTTCAGCAGGGCTAGAGTTAAAAACAGGCATGGCAGCCTGGACTTGATGATCCCTGCAATTGAGTGTGGACTGCCCTGTTTAGGGAGATGGAGTTGGGAATGTGTAAATTATGTTACTTTTGTTTTTGTCACTTCTGCAGGGAGGCTTTTCTGAGCAGGGAAAGATATTCTTAGAATTTCTCAAAATATCTAACAGCCATTCTCTTCTTTGATTTCTTCTGGTCTAGTATTTAGTTATGGAAAAGGGAGAAAAAAGCAGTGAGAAAAAAGCATCTAGTAATGAGAGTTTTGGGTTGTGTTTGGTGCAAAGAAAAATGTGACTGTAGTGCCCATTTTCATTACAAACCAAACTTTCAACAACAAAAATTTGTCATATCGTGGCTGTTTTCATTAATACTGCTGATGAAGAAACAAAATATATTGGAAGACAACAGAGCATCAACATTTTCCTGACTGCTGCCAATCACTCTAATTAACAAAGAGGAAGAAAGTTGTGCTCTTGTCTTCACTTGATTTGCTCCCTCAGTGCTATACATAGTAGAGAATCTGTGTCTCACCCCTTTTGTTTGTTTTATTTATTTTTTCTGTTGTCCCTGTGATTGTTTTCTTTCATAATCAGACCAATTAACTTGTTGACAGAAGAGAACCACTTGTGGAATTTTTTTTTCCCGAGTCTGGAGCAAAGTTGAACAGATAAATAGTCTTGTCTGTAGTGCAAGACAGGATGCTGTGGAGGGGGATTTCACCAGACACGTGTCATTAGTCACTCCCACAAGCCTTACAGGTGTGACATTAATCAGGTTGTGTGCCATGTTCCCAGAGTCTCACAGGGGTCTGACACCATCTGCATGGCTCCTGTGTTCAGGGTCACTAACTGGGTATGCAGAACAAGATCACTTCCTGAGGCATCCCTGCTTTGAACAGGCCCCTTCCACCCCGTGATGGATTCCTCCAACAGCCAGCACCTGAAGGGCATCTCTTTTCCTGCACTGATGGATGTGCCCACAGCTCAGTGAGCACCCCCTCCTCTCCTGAAACTGTCCTGTCATGTGGGCACTGTGTTTGGAGTGCTGAGTTAGTGTGGCAGCGTCTGAGGAAATCAAGCAGGATGCCAATGGTCATATCTAGAGACTTCTCACTTGTCCTACTTTCTTAGAGAATTTTGACAGACACTTATAAAGGGGCAAGGATATATCAGTTTGGGACTTGGTCCTCAGGTCTGTCATACCTTAGCAAGGCTTGGAGAAGAAGTACCTTTAAAAAGATTTTGCAGTGCTTGCTTGCAAAGAAATTTCCCCATGTTACATCACCTGTGGCATCAGAGCTGGGAACGGGCAAGTATTTCCTGCCTCACTTTTCCACCAACCATGTGCAATATCAGTTGTAGGCTAGACAAGTAATTAATTCCTAGTGTTCTCTGTCTTCCTTTCATATCTGACTGTGTATTCATCTCTTGAATTTGCCTGCTTAGTTGGTGGGGATTTTGAATGATGCACCTGCAGGTCAGACATGTCACAAGGTGATACAGAGGGTCCATCTCTTGGGCCATGATTCCCATCAGTTCTACCACAGTGAGATCACTTAGAGAGTCATGAGCATCCAGCCCCAGGCTGCACAGTGGAGAAAAAGCCATCTTTGAGGTAGTTATCTGTATTTTAATTCAATAAAATAACTTGCTGTATTTCTTCCCTTGGGAAAATATCCACTGATACAGATTTAGCTCCAGTCAAACCTTGCAGTGTCAGTATCTAAAGAGACAGACCTAGTTTCCTTTAGGCTTAGGAGTCTAACAACTTGGGAACGGTTTCTCTCCCTCCCTTCCCCCCGAGAGATCTTGCTTGCTAGACGGGCTTTCCCAAATTCTCACAGCTCTAATCTGGATACCATTTAGTGTGACAGCCTTCTTCCCGGGTTCCCACAGCTGGTTAGTGTTTTGAATTCCAGCCTCGTGAACTCATATCAGGCTACATGGGCTAATGCTCCGAGCACAACCTAGAGCAGATATCTCTGATGACAGAGTAATGGAGAAACTGCGGTGCTTTCTGCCTCTTTATTAATGCACAGTCATTTGTGGTGTTCTTCAATTTCTGTGGAGAGGAGCTGACTGCAATGCCTCACAGAGGCATTTAAATGGTAATGGAGGTGAAAGTAAAATCATTCAAGTGTGCTGCTTGCAAGACCAGTAAACCAACCTGCTGCAATGGGAAAAGTTTATCAAATCCCAAGGGTCACAAATATGGCTAAAAATATCACTTAAATAATTACTGTCATATCCAGCTGAATTCTTACAAAGGAAAACCCCAGGAAAATATGTCCTGTTTTCTCTCATAACATCCAGGCTTCATCTTGGCTAAACAGTGTTTCAAATAGCAGGAGGCAAGGGTTGTCAAAGAGTGCAATGGGCACAGCACCCTCTGTCCAAGCCTGATGTGGAAAATGGCATTGAATTCAGTGCCTTGGACTTGTTCAGGGCTGGTTTCAGAAGCAGCCCCTAGTTCAAGAGGGTACCACCAGCCTATGGCTGGATGTGGGGGGGTATTTTGACCCTCTTTGGGTCAAAATGTTAGTTCTGAGGTACAGCTGATTAAAGATGTGACAGAGGAAATTACATGGAGCTGGCTAATTCTTCACATCATCCAGAGTGTTTTGAGTCTGTATCAGGGCAATATCAAATATATGTTGTCCATGCTTTGAGTTTTCTGTTGTTTTTTCTTTAAATTACAAAACAACAACAACAACAAAATAAATCCCTCCTTTAGAATGAAAAGCCACTGTGCATCAAAATGGAAATGATTGGTGGCACGTGTTGAGAGCATGGGAAGCAGTGGGTGGAAGTCAAGCATTTTGCCTGCAATTACACCATTCAGAATGCTATTAGGGAGCTGTTCTACTTAAAATTTGTGGGGGTGAAACTACACTCAGGGCACATGAGAAATGAGACTTCACTCTGAAGCGTTTTCAAAACACTTGAATGTTTGTTTTTCCTTTGATGTTGACACAACTGCATCTTATGACTTGCTCATTCTAATCCAGTAAGTACCAGTCAGGAATCTTGAGTGCTGTGTGCATGGGAATCAGCTTTCTTCCATGGAGAGGATGTCAAGAAGATAGTTCACTGGGAATCTGTAAGTGGATCTCTCTATTTACCATATAAACCCACTCTGGGAGAAGGTCAGATACCTAGAATGTTGTCCAGTTTGTGGCCAGCTCCTGGACTGGATATTTGCTGGGCAGAGAGCAAAGATGATGTGGCCCAATAAAAAATATTACGTTAGTCAGAACTTCAGAGTCTGACCAGGTATAATAAATACCCAAAATTACAGCAAGAAACTAGACCTTTGTGCCTTGAAATACAATCTCCTTCTTTTGCTGTGTATTTGTAGGTTAGTAGAGGCTTTTCCATGTCACACCCTCTTGTATAATCAGGTAGTTCATCTTGAATTATTTTGTGAGTGAGAAATATGACTTACATATGATTGAAGGTAGGACTAGAAGGGATTTGTCCACCAAAAAAAAACCTCTCAGTAAATGATCTGCTCTACAATCCCACTTGTACATTTATCAGGCTGTTTAAATCTGGATGTTTGCCATCTATTGAGGGGCAGTTTCAGAACCTTGCTCCTTGGATACTTTAAAAATCTCATTTCCCCTCTAAATGTGGTAGCACTCAACCTTTTCCAGGTGACAGGATCATCCTGTGAAAACAGGGGTGTTTAACCTGGATATCCTTTAAAATGTGATACATCTCCTCAGCATTTGCGTCAGAGAGGAAGAAGGCGGCTGGTCCCAGTGCTGAATTCCAACCAGGAATTATTCAGGCCTTTAGGAAACATGGGAGAGCAAATGTTTACTGACCGTGTAATTAGCACGATGACTTGCTCTGTCTATTGGCCCTTAGCACCATATTTCCTGTCTGAGCAGTGGAAAGCAAAAATATTAGTTGCTGTTTTACTAGAGGAACAAGTGTCTTCCAAATGAACAAATGATCTATTACCAGTCCTGCAGACTCTTCCCATGGGAATGGGCATTTTGCTTCTTTTTCTACCAGCTAATTTCTTTCATACAGCAGGTTCCCAGACACATCAAATGCCTCACATGTTGAGCTGTTAGTTAAGATTTATGGTCTCTGTGTTATCAGAGTGAATTAAACTGTGGCTGGCAGTCAGACTTCTTCTCATGGGCTCCTGTAAAAATGTATACATAAATTAATAAATTAGGGCTTGATATTTAATGTCTTCCTAAAACACAAGACATTCCAAAGACCACTCTTCAGAGGTTTCTTGCATTTCTGGGCAGCCAATAATCAGTCAATATTAATCCTTTGCTTGTTGAAAGAATAATACATAGGCACAGCTTTGGTGGGTCTTCTGGAGCCAGATGAAAGCTGGTGAAATTTGGAGTGAAATTCCGTGGCTGTACATTACTTTGGTGTTAATAGAGCTCAGCTGGAGTCTTGAGAGGAAAACACAGATTTAGCAGTTTGAAGAAGAAACACTTTGTACATTAGTTTTTTAGTCTAGATCTTCATTACACAGTGGCAGAGTTGGAAGGATGTGAGTGCTTTAATATTAAACTAGGTCATATGAGCCTTCATCGAGTGCTTTTCATTTCTAGTTGTAAGTATGTCATGGAAACTTCTTTGTGGTAACATAAAACATAGAGATTAAAAGCAAAATTTGCTGTTTGAAAAGTGAAATTAGTTTTTTTTGAAAGGTCAAATGAGTTCTTTTAATGTTTCTGTGAAATTTTCTGTAAACTGATTTACTAATTTATGTTTAAATTTATGGGTCAGCTTGGAGCTGAATGGAATGTCACTTCTAAATGTAAGAATCAAGAATTACGTATGGAGGTGCAAGCAAATTGTTAGTTTGGGGGGAAATGGAGAGTAGAATCCATGAGCCTTTGTGGTTCCTCAGGCTCTGCACCTTTGTACCATCTGAGTGATAAGCCAAAAGGAATAAACTTCTTTAAAATAAAGGAAGCTAAGCCTGTACTTCTCTTTCCTCACATCTGTCCTTCAAATCCCTGCTGTCCTTCTGTCCTATCTGCTCTAAAAATTGAATTCTTTAACCTTTAGTTAAATATGTTCTTATGAAAACAAAATCCCCCCCAAAAAACCCAAACTGTATAAAATTTCAATATTTACAAATTTTTTTCAGGGGATTGGTGAGAAAAAGGGTGACACTTTCAAGCCAGAAATGTTCTACAAATTGCAACCAACAAGACTGGGTCATAGCTGACAACTTGGCTCTGCTTTTATCCATTTCAGACAAAGGAAGGAACATTTCTCATTAAAGCCATTCAGGCAGCACTGTGGTACCACATCACATCTGCTTCTGCTCTGCTTCTGTTCTCTGAAGTGTGACCACGAGATCGATTAGACCTGATAGTAAACCTCAGGTCTGAGCTGGTCCAGACCAACAGGGCTGAAGTGCTGATACTTTGGCCACTCATCTGCACTGCCCAGGTGTTTGCTGCCTTTCTTTCAGGTGAGATTTCACACTTGTTTGGTTTCTAAGAATTACACTTTTCAAGGAGCTCATGGCTGTGACATAGTTCCACACAGTTGACATAGTTTATGCAACTCTAAGTCACAATAAGAGTCCTACAGCAGTTCCACAGCATGTTCTACAAAGCTTTAGTGCTGTACACTGGGCTAGTTCAATCATCTTCAGGCCTGGAGACCAGATACTGCTTTAAGTAATAGGTCAAAACTGAGTCTGTTTCATTTGAGTCTTTAAAAGCCATGAACCTGTATCCCAAATGTCATTCCCTGCCTGCACTTCGCCCAGTGGATGATTCCAGCCAAAGAGAGGGCTGGAGGTTGTGGGGGAGTATTTTGCTGGGACCATTTGCCATCTGCCTTACACCTGCTCGCCTTGTTTGTGATTGCTTGCCCAATAATTTGGGGTCTTGATATGACAAAGCATTAAAGCACCTCTGCAGCTGGAGTAATCCAGGTAGCTGTGTTGGAAGTCAGTCATGTGATAGCTGATGCTGTGCTGTGTTGGTTTTTTGTTTTTTTCTTTTTTCAGAGATAGCTTGCTTTCTAATCTTTCTTCTTCTCTGACCCTTAGAGTAATAATAATTTTTGCTTATTTATTTTTATGCTTTTTTTTTCCATCCCCCACAGTTAATATGGTATTTCAGGATGGCCCTTCTTAAAGTGAATACTGTTTGAGAACTTGTTTCCTTATATTGGAGACAAAATAGGAATTTAGTCTAGTGATGTCTACACATGAATTTAAATTTTAATGAGTGAGAGACCCTGCATAAAAATGATCAAATTGTGTTATATAAGTATAGTGGGTTTTTTTTGGTTTGGCTAAATTGTATTCTAAACAAATATTTTATATTGTTCAAGCCTCATAGCACTGCAGAAATTATTCTGCAATAGAAGAACAACCAAAAGAAAGAGAAACAAACTAATACAGGGTTTATATTTGTGTAGGCTGTGTTTATTAGGATACTTCTTTATCTGTATTCTGCAATAATAAAAAATCTTATTTCTACTTTTTTATTGCTTGTAATATTTTGCAACTTGGTGGCATAATGTAAATATGCCAAAATTTGAGAGATTCATATACCACTTTTCAAGCAACAAAAATATATCTTAGTCCAGCAAAGTGAAAGAGAACAAGCAGAACCGGCAGAAAACCAGTATTTTTGTTACTGAAATCTCCCCAGAGTAACAGTTTAAAACCACAATAGATAAAAATTATATTACAGTATTCTACTGAGATGTGGCAGCAGGATTTTAAGAGGGACAGGAATAATAAGGAAAAAATGCCTGCAAGACTTTCCAAAAGGTGCATTTGTCCTCCCCTTTCTGAATTCCTCTCTAGAGTTGGGGAATTTATCGGTGGAAAACCTTGTGCAGTAGATAAGTAGTTCTTCCTTGCATCTAGGAGGGTTAGAAGCTGGATTTTCAACAGTAGCTCAATATGTGAAATCTGATGATTAGACAAAGTTTTGTTGAAGTCTGTGGCATAACCCAAAACCATGTCTTGGAACCACAGCCAGAGACCAAATTTCTGAGTATCTTCATTTGGCCTTCACTGAGAGCTGTCCCTGCCTTCCTTGAGCACTTTTGCTGTGTGTCACAGAGCTCGACAAGTTCATAAGCAACCTTAGAAGAGTCTTATGGGGACAAGAGTTGGACAGTCCTGGTGGCACCTGCCACCTCTCCTGGGGAGGTAATGCCTGGAGGATGATGTTCTGTCCCAAGGTGGTGGGATTTTATTGATGCAAGAGAGTGACTGTAGGAGTGGAAAGGGGAGAAAGTAACTGAATGAAGATGTCTGTAAAAAGGTATTTCATGGACAGAGCATCCAAGCAAAGTGAGGACGAGGTCAACAGAAGGAAAGGACCTCCAGCCTCTCTCTGGTGTGAGTGTGGTAGGAGAACCTCTGGCGGCAGCAGAGTTGCCATTCTCCTCTAATTCACCCTTTGTTTTGCAATGGTTGGCTTCTGGTGCAGGAGAATGTCAGCAATAGTGGGATATTTCAATATTTCTCTACCTCATAAATAATTATCCTGATCAGTTTAGGCAAGGAAATGTGCAAAATGGGATCCCCTAGCAATTTTCCAATTCACAGAAGCCCATGCCAGGTTTACCTCACTATCAGATGAGATAAACTGCGGGACAGAAAGCAAGGAAAAGCCACTTTGTCTTGTCAGGCAGCTTCTCCAACACATTCACTGGAGTGGGATTCTTCCCTCGCAGCGAACACACACGTCATGTGCCAGGCTCTTTCCAGAGGCTGGGAACCTTTCTGCCCCCCATCCTGTTTGGTTCCCAAACAAGTCAGACACCCCGTGAGCACTTGACACATGTAGTTAGTTGGTGGTCTGCCCGCTGCCTTGCACATGGGGCTCTTCCCAGGGGGGTGTGCTCACATGTGGTTTCCATCTCGGAACTCTCAAAACCTTCTCACAGTGCCCCACGTGCCCCTTGGAACAGCTTGGGTAGAGGGCAGCATCTTTCAGGTGCTGGGGCTTTGGTAGCCCTCCCCTTGCCTGGCTGCACCTCTGCAAGTGATGTTCAAAAAATGGGGGGAAGGCATTTTGATTCTCCTTTTGAATGCTGCTCTTGTCTGTGACTGGTGAGCAGTTTTAATCTGTAGCATCTGGTCTGCAGTCTTCTGCACTCTTGCACTGCCAGGTTGTTCTGACATCCCTTTAACATCTGTATTGCTGAGCTTCATATATTTTTTTTATTTTTTTTTTATTTTTTCTGAGGTGATGTGATTCACTGGGCAAGGGTATTGCCCTATAGACAATGTGAGAATATTGCTTTGTTTTTGTGTCTGCCACCTTCCCTTCTGTGTGTGGATATGATAAACCCATGCTTAACCCAATATGAACAGAGTATTCACTAAATATTAATTCATTAGGAGGTATCTTCTTATCCTCCCATTATGTGGCAAGATGTCAGATAAATGTTCTAAAATCAGATTTAATCCTGGATTGGCCCTCTACTGAGGGTGGCAGACCCCAAGAGAGAGGCACTGCTTTGCAGAACTTCTGCTTTTAGTTCTCAGTTCTGCCACTGTCTGTCTGCTCCTGTTGGAGAATCTCTGCTCTCACTGCTCCTCTTGAAGAGATGAATAATGGTTTTTCTTCTCTCCCATCTGTGGTTGCTCACGTCTGCCTTGACTTGCTGCTTGTTTACTTGTGTAATGCCAATCACCGCCTGTCTGTCATTGCATGTAATCTAGGTAATTGCTCTGATAGAAAAATTTTCTTTATGGGGAATGCTCCTCCATATGAGAAACTGCAGCCCTGAGAAAAGGCTAAGCTTTCAGAATCAGACCTTAGAAAGCCTGGGTAATACAAATTTTTGTGGTCTTAGTCAAGATATCTTGGAGCTTTTGCCATACTCTGAAATTACTGTTATTTTTTTTCCTCTCCTTCCCCCCCACCAGTCTTGCAGCTACATCACATTGCTTCTCTTTGGTTTTATGAATGGAATGTCATGATCTGCATCTGCATAAAGATCCTTTCATTAGATGCTCTCTCTGCTCTTAAGACATTTATGGAGGTTAATTTGGGGAAAAAATTCTTTGCGATACGTGACATTTTCCTTCCATTATACTTCAGCTGTCCTGCATTTATGTGAAAAGTTTGCACAAAACATCTTATTTATAAGAATATGTACACTCATCATTCACACAGACAAAACTATTACAATGTATTCTTTCTACAGGGGAAGAGCTCTGGCCAGCCAGCCCAAATTACATCATGGGACTAAACAGTTTGTACCAAAATCCAGAACTGACATAACTAATTTACAACCTTTCTTATGTGCTTTCCCTATCAACCTTACCAAAGAAACAGATGCACAGCTCAAATCATTGCTGACTTTGCCACTGTCTTTTGCCTTCACCTTGGGGTTTTTGGTAACACAAACATTTTCTTCCCAAACCTAGAAAGTCTTGTGGGAAATTGAACCAACTTTTTATTTTAGTTATTTCAGCAGCAGTTTGCTCATCCTTTTTTTTTTTCCCTCTGTTCCCAACATGTTAACAGATGTAAATATGAATCATATTTCATTCTCAGACTCCTTATAAAAATACACTCAGAACAAAAGTTTCTGAGTAATAAAAATTTCTGGATGCATCTCCAAACCACAATGAAACACCCTCTCCCCAAACGAGTCAAGGCTTGGCTTGCACACCTCTGTCTGAAAAGGAGAGGAGAAACCTTTTCGATAGCTTTGCTGTTTATTTTCCTTTTACAGACAAGCAGCACTGACAAACTGGTGCATGTGTGTAGCTTCATGCTTCTGTGTGTTTTTAGGTGTGTGGTTTCCTGCTCTCCTTATCTCCCCTGTCTGTTCTGGATGACTGATCAGCACTGTAGACATTTTTGTGGTTTCGATGGCTAAAATGAGCTGATATTCATTGTTTTCAGTCAGCCTCCTTCCCTTTTCTCTTCCATGCACTTCAAGGGAAATTCAGAATTAGTCTTTCTGAGCTTCTACACCAGGAAAATCAGGATATATTAGTGGTCAGGGATTGCATTTAGGCTACAGAATCTGCTGTGAGTTAGCACATTGCCCATTGTGCAGGGCCTGGGTGCTGGGACTTGGGTGTGAGGCTTGTTTGAATTATTGGAAGGAATCTTGCTGGCTTTGGGCTCATTGTAATGACCTCTAAGACAAAACCCTTCTTTTAAGCTCAAAAGAAACTATTTTCTTTGGTTAATGATCTCGGGATGGATGGGCTACATCCCATCCCAATAAATTGAAAAAGGCTGGGATGGATGTGAGTCTCAGTCCAGGCTCCTGTTGGTTGCTCATGGTGTCTAATTGTTCAACAGCTGAGCAGAGCTCCTGGCACACTTTTAATATTCAGCAAATATCAGTCACCCAAGTGACTTCTGGCCATCTTTTGGGAATAGAGAGTTGCCAAGGTCTGGTCCCAGTGGGTAATATGAATGAGACACCCTCCTGGCGAGGAAAAAAAATTCAGCTTACATGGATATGCATTGTACTGTGCATTCATTGGGCCTGAGGGCTGGAGAACAGGCCCAGCCCACTGTATTTGGTGGCACAGGCACAACTATTGATGTTTTCAATTGAATCTTTGTATTCTGAATATTCCTGTTCTGGGCTCTACATCCCCTTTTCCATGTCAGCAATACACAGAGCGTGGACACCCACATTTAAGGGTTTAGATTTGATACTCTGAGCTGGCAAGCTTCAGTCTCACCTGCTGAAAATATCAGCTGCGTTGAACAGAAAACTCTTAGAGTGGGCTTAATTAAGCATGGACTGTTTGACTTAACTGGGTTTTGATTGTAATGGGTTATTTTTTCTGGCATCAAGCCAGTGTAACAGAGGTTGTTCTTTAAGTGTAAGTGCTCACTTTCATCCTCCCTCACCAATACACAAGCATCTTGCTATTGTGTGTGACCCTGCGGCACTGAAAGGTTCTTGCTTTCTCTGTGGGCTTTGCACAGGCTAAATGTGTGCCTTGTGTCCCCAGAGCTCCAGGAATCCAGGTCAATAGTGGGAACAAACCACAGTCACGGGAGGCTGGGGTGTGCAGAAGCACTTCTGAGGTGAGGAGCAAACTATTCCTCTGTAGTACTTCCTTACATAACCTAAGCCTTCAGTCTTTGTTTAGAACTGAACCTTTAATTGCAGTGGGATTCAATGAAAACTCTTCCAGGAAGAAAAGGGTATTGCTATCACTTGGCTGTAAATGCTCTTGAGGGATTTTTAGTACATATATCTTAACCAAGAAAACACCCACCCTGCTTCACAATGCAACTCCCTTCCCCAAACTAAAAAACCTCTGCAACTCCCTCCCCTGAATCTGCAGAGTCAGGAAAAATGAAAAATGTTTTCTGCTTCATTATGCTCGTTGCATGGGCCAAGGCAAATGCATAGATACTGTCTCTATCCATGAGATAAAGCTGGTTTTTTAAAAAAAAGAAAGAGACAAGGCAATCAGCAATGATTCACTTCTGTGGGAAATGTGCTTCTTTGGTTATTTAGGGATTTAATGTAACTTTGGAATATGTGTGTCTGCAGAAAGAAATAAGGCAATAGGGAGGTTTTAGTCTTAAAAACTTGGTTTTCTAGACGTGGGGCCCAGATGCGATGTGTAGCAGTGTGACATGTCTGCTGGCAAAACAAACTGGAGTAGAGAAAATGTGTCCTGCTGGTTTTCTTCTCATATCAAATCAGTGTTCTGGGAATGCCTAGGATATCCCAGGCTTTATGTAATAAACTGAGTCATCTGAGGATTTTGCTGCTGTAACTGTAGAACATTCATATAGACAGATCTCTTGAAAGTGTTTGTTTTGTGCTTACCATGAACAAACAAGCCAGAGGAGTATGTGGTCAGCATGATGAGGAGGATTTGAAGTACAGAGAAAAGCCAAAATGAGTGTAGACATGATCAAAGCTTTACGCTAAACACGCTCACTAAAAGCACTTTCCCAGTGTTTATGGGAAATGCATTTAAGGACCCTGTGTTAACGGGAAAAGTGTTCGGTCCAGAGCCAGGTTAAATCTGTCCTTACGCAAAATGAGAATCTGGAAGTGAGGCCACCATTACTCCCTTGCTTTTCTCAATTCATTTTTGAATGCATGTCACTGCAAAATTGTAGGGTTTTGTTTTTTTTTTTTTCATGTGTCTTTTTATTAGTGCATGGGGATTGAGCAAGAAGGGAAAGCATTTGGAGGTTCCCTTCTGAAAGCTGTGCCTGGCTGGGCTGCCTGGGCTCAAAAGCTGTCACGAATAGTTTTTACAGGGAAACAGCAATTATTTATTTCACTGTGAACTGGAAGAAATAGCACCTCAGCAATGTGATTCTTAGTCATCATGTTTTGTAAGACCATTTTTTATAGAGCTTTTGTAACAACTCTGTCTATATCCAAATCTGAAATCTACTATTACTCTCATTTTTGCCTGCGAGTGGGTCAATGTGGTGATGAGTTGACTTTTCTCCCCAAAGGAAAAGATTTCTCTTTTTTTTTTTTTCCCCTCACTTGCTGACTTAAAAAATATGTTCCTCCTATCTCTATTGGGCAGACAGAGTGTCAAAATTAGGGCTGAACATTTTCCTCTCAGCACCACCCAACATCTGAGCAGGGAACTCTTTGATATGGACAAGGTTACAACGTTTCCAGAGCAGAGAGTCATCAACTTATTTTGCAATGAGGCAAAACTTCCTTTGGGACTGGTTTTCTCCAGGGCAATGAACCTCTGGAAAGCATCTTCATTAATGATACAGTCAGGAGGATTTTATGTATAGCTGTCTTCATCACCTCCCAAGATCCTCAACAGAGCAATTTATGTACTAGAGGCAAAAGGAATTGGGGAAAGATTGCAATCTTGGGAAAAAAAATCTGAGTGTAGCAGCCAGGCCAACAGTTTTTCCCCTTTCCACCACTTAAGATGCTGAATGGTTTTAAAGCAGTTCTGTGCAACTTAGAGTCTGGTGTTTGGAAGAATTGGTGCTCTGTGCTGCTGGCCTGGGCCTGTGCAGGAGGGAGTAGAGAGAAGATATAGTGACAAGTTTCCTGTTTTGTCTTTCTACTGCTTTGCCAACAGAATTTGGAGAGTAAAAAGTAACCCACAATTTCTATTTTCCATTTATTGAATATGTTCTGTCCACCATTTAACCTGTCAGAATATACCACCTTGGAAGCAGCAGGAATTTTTCTTTCCTCAGAAAGCTTTATAACATCTTTTTTTGTTGTATTTGGGATCTTTTGCTTATACAGAAAACAACATTTGGTGATGCAACAGAGTTTAGTATTCAGTGTGCTCCTGAAATAGTGATTGTATACCTTGGGACAGAATTTAGTAGGGAGTTTATTCAAATTTCTGTCTGGAAAATCTTGCTCAGCATCTGTTTGAGGCTCCTGTAACTCTACAACCCCATGTGGAAGAAGGATCTCATGAGGGCACCTTCCCCTCTGGAGCTGAAACCTGCTTTGATTCTGCTTTGTTTCATCAAAGACCACAGGAGAGCAGCTCCCTGCAGCTCCTGTGCTTCACCTCTGTGATGTAATTCCATTGAATGTCCCTGTCTGCAATGTCTCCCTGTGTCTGAGATGTGATATCACTGATCACTTCCCCTTGTGATGAGGCTTCCCAGCTCCATGGACCTCTCTGACTGCACAGAAGCTTCCCCAGTGTGGTTTTCACTGTTCTTGCACAGTGGCCTACAAGCTGGGATAACAAACCTTCTCTGCAGAATCCCAGGAAATGCAGTGTTGGGAAAACCTCTGCCCTGGCTTGGGGTCTTCCTGACCTAGAAGGCCTTTCCATCCCTCGTTATTGTAATTCTGTTATTTGCATTCTTTAAATTAAATAGCCAGAAGGAAGTTGTGCAAAACGCCTTGCCATTCCCTGGAGTTGCTAATCAAGACATCCATCCTCTTCATCATGAAGCTGCAGGACAGATATTAATGGGGGAAAACACTGGAGGGAGGAAAAATATATCCTCACCAGAGTTATGTATAGTTTTCCACCAACTTTCTTTTGCACTTAGAAATGCAAATTTAGGCCAATCAAAACTTTGGACTCATTTTGAATTCCCTACATTGTTCCACATAAACAGAAAATAAAGTATTAAAAGAATATTCCTTTTTTAATGCCAATAATATCTCAGGCAGCTTTTTCTCTGACAATATTCAATAGCTGAAATTGCAGTGTACAGCAGTGTCCCTTTTTTGTGACAGTGATCTTCTAGTAAATTCTGTGTAAATAAACTTTTCTCACTCATTATAAGATTATGCCCCAGCTGATGTTTTGAGCAAAGTATTGTAACATAAACACACAAATCTGCCTCTTCTGCAATTGCAATTGTGAAAAATCTCTGTTACCTATGTGCAAAATAATTGCACAAAATCCTTCTGCCCTGAGGTGTGTAATAAACACTCCAACCCCTTTGTCCCAGAGGGAAATGCACAAACAGTCATAAACAGAGAGTCTTTCTTTGAACCTGAGTAAGCAGTCTGAAAATACAGTCAATAATTCAGATAAAGCCAAATATGCATGGGGGGGAAAAATAGATGAGCACGAAGAATCTACCTTGATGGCAGGCAAAGCTTTTTTGGGAAATAGAAACTCTTCAAGTAAAAAATTCTTCACTTCCACTCTCCTCAAACCAAAAAACATTCTCTGAACCTGTATGTCTTGGCACAGAAATTGTCTAATTTCCATCATTACTTGGAACAAACGTGACAAATATGTATTTCTTGTCAGGTAGAGGGAGCAGAATCCCATGGAAGAATTGTGAGGAAAGAAGAATTTGAGAAAGTTTTGTTGAACATAGACGAATTCCCTTAAACCTGTGGAGGGCAGCAGCAAAGTCCTTCTGTGCCAGGTGAAAGAGTTCATTGTAATCTAGCAAGCCTTCAACAGGTGGAGAAGTGGGAAAACTCCTGCAGTTGATGCCTCCTGCACCTGAGCATCTGACTTGTTGATTTAATTTATCAAGCTGTGATTATGTACTAATAATTTGCTCCCTAGGATGTTATCAAAGCTGTTTAATTCTGCACCTGATCTGTGAGAGCTGCCCAGGTAATGGCTGGCTCATTTTAACAGTGCTTGCCAGGCCAGGTTTTGAAGGCTTTGTCAAAATATAGAAAAAAGGACACTTGGAGTGTCTGATTCTGTTCATTTATCTCTTCTGTGGTGTGATGGCCAAAGGGAGACAGCACTGACCCATAAGAGATTGTTGCAGGTGTCAAGGTTGCTGTAAAGGAGCATCTGATCCACCTGGAATGTAGCAGATGTGTGGTCTGCTCCAGAAATATTGGGATTCAAGGTCCTGAGACCATCTCACCCCACAGACATGATGTGGCAGCTGAGGGCAGCCTGCTACTAAATTTATCCTGGGCCACTGGTCCCATGCAAAGGATGAGCAAATCCTGTGGATCTTGAGGTTTTCTGCTGCATGACTTGAATTGTTTATCAGAACAGTAAAGACTGGTTTGAGATCAGAAACATTATTTTTCCTGTAATTCCAACCCGTGGTTGGATTAATTTTCTTTTCCTTAACCCTAGAAGTGATTCAACTCCAGATCAAAACTGTACTTTTCCTATATATTGGCTTAGGGTTAGAAAGGTCTCTACAAAGGTAAGCTGAGAGTGTGCCTATATATGTGGCCACCCACCTATCCACATTTTGTTTTCCACTGAATTTATCTGTCTTTCTGTGTCCATCTCCTACAGTAATTCTTTCCTGCCTCTCTTCACACTCAATTCTATTTTTAATTAATTTATATGTGGCTTAGACCATGAGGTATAGTACAAAATCAGTGAAATAAAGGGGATTTTTCCTTACTCTTTTATAGTGATCCTTAGTTGTGCTGCAGCTACTTTTTTTTTTTTTTCATTTTGAGGAGTTCTTCATTATAACTTTTTATTTTGTGTGTGTGAAAAGGATGACAGTCTCCTTGGTTATTTTCCTCAGAAGGTTCATATGAGAAGCACCCATGGAAAATCTAAGCAAATGATAATTCCAAGTTCATTCATATTTATACTCTGATTTTTTTAAAAAAGAGAGATTTAATATATTAGAAAGAAAATGTTTGCAGGATTTGTGCTAGCTGGGAATTTAGATGTTGTACAGCTCCATTCCTAGAAAAACACTCCGGTTAGCTTGAACTCATAACATCTGAGTTTTTACAGTGGTCATTTTTTACCTCCTGAAGCTCCTTTCTTAGGGAAAGTTTCCACTCTTCAACAGTATCAGCTCTTTCCAATTAATTTTTCTACTTATTTATTTGATGGTCCTTAGAGGAATGTCTGATATGTTTACATTTCTAATATTGCCTGTGATTTCTTCAAAGCCACTTCATTTTTCTGAAAAAGTGATGGTTTTTAACTGATTATTCTATGGGAAAATTCTCCATGGAATATGAATTTTTTCTAAGATGTTATGGAAGTGCAGAAGTTTTACTTCATATCATTCTCAATTAATTCAAATTCAGGCTATTAATTCAGAATTTTGGAAGGAGTAAAGGCTGATCCTCTGGAAATCTAGAGCTAACCTCTTTGCTTCTTGTTGCTGTAAGATTTTTGTGCCATCTGTCTTGGTGTCTTGGGACAGTTGTCCTTCAGGTTGTCCTAAGGCATCTGGCTACCTTTTGCTTTTCTCCTTTCCCATGAACTCGGCAATATTTGCGTCGCGTGCTACTTAAATTCTTCAGGCATGATTGCCATTCAGTATTTAGACGTGAATGCATTTGTGTTCTTTATCAGCCAACCAGATTAGGTTTATTTTTTCAGCCTCTCCTTTGTGGCAGGGGATGTCTGGAAGGAGGGCAAGAGAACATTTGTGGTCTGCAGAGCAGAAAACAGGTACCCAGCTGCCAGGTGCCAGTTCAGCCTCTGCAGATGTGACCAGAGAGGGATGTTCACCCCTTTTCTTGTGGAGCACTCTGACATTTGGGGATAGGAGGAAATATAAGATGAAAGTGTAATATAAATGTTGATCACCATATTAGGTACTTCTTTATCATCAGTGATGTTGAGGGTGATGTTTACCTTCCACTGAAAGCTCTGCTTGTTTTCCCAGAGGCTGGGAAATAATTGCAGATTTGACTACTTACCTACATTACAAATACATTAATCTGAAGCCTTGAAGTGCTTGCAGCTTATATGCAAAATGTCTGGCTAATCTTCAGTTTCTGATGTTGATATTGGCTGTCAACATTTAATGCTTTGGTTGTTACCTGCTGCTCTAAGAAAGAACATCTTGTCTATCCCAGCTGGATTTGGTAAAACAATAGATAAAATATTGTACCTACCCATTGAGAAGTTATTGGTAACTGTTCTGTCAAGATTACTTTTGGTAATTCTCACCTGCTTTTTAAAAAGTGTTTCTGTTTCCCAGCCTCCTTTCAACTGTTAGGAAAGACAACTTCTGACTTGATAATATTACAACATTTAACTGAAAAAAAGCCTTAGAACTCACTGATTTTTCTGCATTACCTTGGATGACATTCCATTTATCTTCTCCCCCATGCTCCAAAAATATTTAAAGATCCAAAGTCTCCTTTTGGCATGAGCCTCACTGAGAGAATCCATACAAAAAGCTTTCATGCCTTGTGATCTGACCACAAAGACTGTAGACTTTCCAGTCTCCTTTACTTCCAGCTATATTCTGGCAATATATTCTGGTAATTACTAACACAATATTATGTTTGTTAGGATTTGTAGCACTGCTTGGGCTGTCAGAACCTCCTGATTGCCAAACAGACCTACCAATGATATCAGGTGAGCAGGAACAGAGCAGAATGTGCTGTTTTAGAATGCTCTTTAGGAGCCTGAAAGATGCCAGAGTTTTCTGTAGTCAGAAGAAGTGTCTCTTGAATTCCAGGAGAATATAACTAAGATACACCTGAAGGAAGAAGAGACCCCTAAAGAAATTTGATTTCAGGGCCCTATGTGCTTATTATGCAATTTTGTCTTGGTTTTTGATCATGAGGGTATCTTCAGCTGGACCATGTTGCTCAGAACTCCACCCAACCCTTGTTTCCAGGGATGGGACATCTGCAGCTTCTCTGGGAAAACTGTTCCAGCGTCTCACCACACTCACAGTAAAGAATTTCTTCCTAATATCTAATCTAAACCCCATTGTTGTGTCAGTCTGAAGCCATCCCCCCCTGTCCTATCACTCCATGCCGTTGTAAAAAGTCCCTTTCCATATCTCTTAATGCCTTTTTAGGTACTGGAAGGTGCTCTAACATCCCCCCAGAGCCTTTCCTTCTCCAGGCTGAACATCTCCAACTCTCTCAGCCTGTCCTTGTAGGACAGGTCTTCAGCCTTCTGAGGGTCTCAGATGAAAATAAAGTGCTCTCCAAGTAGAACCAGGTATTTTTGCAACCACATTTTGTGTTTAGGAAGCATAAGACAACTATGAAAACATTTTAGAAGTCTATGTATTTCATATCTCTGAAGTGACTCTAGTAAATTTTGGCGTGTCAGAACTGCTAGAGGCTCTCACCTCAGCTGTTATCAGGCTGATAGTAACCTAGGTTAGAACCATGTCCTAATGCTCAAATAAACCAGAGATTCGTGGTGCACGAGATAACCACAAACTGACTTGCAAGTCTGCCAGCAAATCAAATCCATGTTTTTCTCTACCCTTTCCCCACTCTTCTGCTCATATCCTCATTACTCAAACTGATAGGAGCTTTAGCTGTGGATCTCCTCACACGAGTTAGCACTCACCTTTCATATCTTGGGGACAAGCTCTCTCGGGCAGGCTTTGCATCAGCTCTCTTATGGGCTTGTTGATCCTTGTCAGCTTTCAGCTGGTTGGATGCAAGATCCTCAGCTGATATGGAGGAGCTCGTGCCCAGCTCTGCTTTCTCTACTTGGATTTCTCCCTGTTTTTATTGGAATAGCGTGTTCTTCTGAAGCATCTTAAACTCTTGGGTAGTGGATATTTCAACTGCCAAATAGATAACACATTTCAAAACTGAATGCTGGCCAGGTTAACAGGTTTCTGGCAGATTTTCTGAAAGTCTCATTAGCTCTTGCTGATGAGTTGAATAAAAGATTGTGATTAACAGGAAACGAGCACCCTTAATACAGGCAGTGACCTTGAGATGCTTTTTACTTCACATGACATTAAACATCTGAAACATCTGGAGATCTGTCTGACTTTGGCCTTGCTGAAAGCCCATGAGAAAAAAACCCACCAAAATGAGAACTTTGATTGCCCAGACCTTACAACAGGCACCAAGCTTTGAACCACAATCCCTGAGCTTTATCTCCTTGAAGAGCTTTTTGTTTTATCTGCTCCGGTCACCAACAAGCCACCCTAAATATGACTGGGTTGTTATTTCACATTCTTGTGATAATTTATAGTACACCATGTCCCAAAATACTTTCTGTAGCTTGGAAGCTTTGCTTTTAGGGTCTGATCCAATACTCACTGAAGTCAATAAGTCTCCCTATTGATTTCAGTTGACTTTGGATTAGATCCTTATTTAGGGGCTATAAATACATCACTGGAGGGGAAAATCCCATCCCAGACTTCTTGATAGATTTTTTTCCCCTCAATTTTCTTCTTTCTCACTCGTGTTTTGGTCAAATGAAGTCTGTCAAGCTCCGTTACATTTCCTAATCTTTACTGTTCTGACAGACTTCAGGCCAGCAGAAAGACAAGCTTAAAAATATGGAAATTAAGTGCAATTTTTTATTTTTTCTAAGATGTTTTCAATAAAGCAGAGAGAAAGATCACTTTGCCAGATTGGTGTCATGGTGTTCCAAGGGTTTTGGCTAGTTAGCAGACTTCCAGTAAAAATGCATGTTGCTCTTCAGACCTCTTGTGGGTGATCCACACCTCTCTTGGAGCCTCCTCTTATTGTCTTGTGGCTTCAAATGGAAGAAAGCCTAAATTATTTTGGACCTGTACTAAGAGTTCTCAGTATTATTAATAGCATGCTGAGTGAACTTACTATGTAAAATGCTCTGATTGCCCCTCCTGCTTTTCATATACCGGGCACTTAGAAACCGAAAAATATTGGAGAAGACATGACTTGATGAACCAGCTTCACACAGAGCCAGAAAGTAGGTGAGTATCTGGGAGAGTGAGGCATTTCTGTGAGGAATAAAGAGCATGTGCTGTTCCTGAACTGTGGCAATCAGGCTGAAGCCACTTTCAAACTGATATCCAACATACCTTGGCATTGGAATAATGCTGCACACAACTGTCCACAGCATTCTCACTCCTTTTTCTTGGAGAAAGGAAGGGATTTCTCTTTGTTGTTTTGATTTCAACCTCCCCAAGATGTTTTTTTTTGGGGGGGGTTCTAGCCATTCCATTTTCATATTTTTATGATATAGAAATTAATCACCAGAAGCTTTGCAACCAGCAAAATGATTTCTATCACTTTTTGGTGCTATTGTAGAAGTAATAGGCCAAAAAACCTGCTAAACAGAGTTTATTTTAAGCATTCATAACATACGTGCTAATTGTGTCTGTATTTAGTTCTCCTGATAAATATTATTATCAGTATGTCTAAATCCTCTGCATTTGTATGCATGTGACCCATAATCATGTGATTTTTGATACATGGTTTAAAAAGGAGAAGGTGAAAGAAGAGGAATGTAACAGTTGGAATTAAAAAGGAGCACAAAACGAGAACCCGGACATTCCTCCCTCTAACTGCTGTGTTGGATGGATTTAAAACAGAATTTTTCACCATTATCCAGGGAAAGGAATCTGAAATGTAATAATACTTCTGGCACCACCTTTCAAAAATAAGGCAACTGCATTTACTTAGTAGGCATTCAAAATTCTGCAATAAGATACTTGTAGCACACTTCAGAGACTGCAGCTGACTTCAGAGACATCCTCACTGGACTCTGGGAAGCAGCCAGGATCACTGGAAAACATTTAGGAAGAAAGCAGCAGTATTATGACTTGTTAAAAACCCCCAAACAGCCAAAACAAAAGGCTTGGCCCAATGTGCTCCCCCCCATCCGTGCCCAGAGGCTCACCCAGGTTTCAATGTGTCCACTTGGTGTCCAGGAACTTCAGTACAAGCTGAGCTCCTTCGTGTTGAAGGCTGGATGTGATTTTGGGCAGTGCTTGTAGCTTTTAGGGTGAATGATAGTGTGGTGGAAGGAAAGTTGATTCTGTATATTTTGATGTGTCCCTGGATTCCAGGACTCATCCCTGTGCAGGTGTGGGAGAGACACAGAACATCAGTCTAACTGATAGGGCCTGAATACATTGAAACTTAAGGAACTGTCAAAAATCACTTTCTGCACAATTTTCAAACTACAGAATCACAGAATAGTTTGAAAGGTTCCCTGAAGACCATCTCATTTGAACCCCCACTGCCATGGACAGGACAGCTCCCACCGCACCAGGTTGCTCAGAGCCCCATCCAGCCTGGCCATGAGCACTTCCAGGGATGGGGCATCCACAGCTTCTCTGGAAAACATGTGCCAGGGCCTCAGCACCCTCACAGGGAAGAATTTCCTCCTAACACCTCATCTGGATCTACTCTGTGTCAGTTTGGACCCACTCCCCTTGTCCCATCACAACAGATCCTGATGAAGTGTTCCCTTCCAGCTTCCTGGTAGGACCCTGTGAGGTACTGGAAGGTGCTGTGAGGTTTGCACACAACCTTCTCTTCTCCAGGCTGAACAGCCCCAGCTTCCTCAGCCTGTTTTCTGATAACTACGCTTCAGAAAAGTGAGGGTTAATTGCAGCTTCACATCTAGAGATGATGTATTTATCAAAAGCTTGAGAGCAGAGAGAATACAAAGCCACATTGACAAAAAGGGGCTTGGTGACATCACAAACCCTTGTGACATCAGCAGATCTTCCGGAGTGAATTGCCATCTTTGTCTGCATGGCAGCAGCTTTGCTGGGAGTACAATGCTTTGTAAGAGAGAATGTTTTGCTGGTAGCCTGAAGTGGAGAATGAGGATTGAATCCTGGCTCAGTCAATGCTCACTTTGCTGGATTTGGGGTTTTTCATTAAATCTGTGGAAGATACAGGTAACATTTTATTGAGTTCAAGAGGGATATTGAAAGGTCTTTACAGAACTCTACAGAGAAGTTCTGTGGTTCAAATGTCCTCCTCATCCATGCAGAAATTCAATTATAGTGCTGCACTGAAGTACTGAGTTATTTACTACCTCCTAATGCTTAATTTTTTATAAGTATGTAAAATACATGTTAAGAGACCACTTTAATTGTTCACAAGTAAGACAAATGAGAATCCTTTAAGGTAGAGTATTCCAAGAGAAGCAAAACAACTTTTATTCCTCATCAATCACCCTGTAATCTGCTCAGCATTAAGAGAACAGCAAGTGCATAGCAGAAGAGAAATATTTTAGCACTTTGGGAAATCTGGAATGCAATCAAAACATGGGAGAAAATGATGGTAGTGCAAACAAAATACAAATAGTGTTTTGAATAACTTCTTGCTGCTTCTTTATGGACACCTTCATGGGTCCCCCTTTGTTTTGTTTTGTTTCATTTTTTTTCCTGTAGTGCTCATATTACATATTTTTCAAACAAATTCAGTGTATTGTGATTCCAGGAATTTCTGAGTCATGAATGTGCTCACAAATATTCAGACCCTCATGTACAAAACTTTAACCCCTCCTAAAAGAATTTATCATTAAGCAGGAACTAGTAAGAAGCTATGTAGTTTTCAGAGACAATCATCAAACATTTAAAGATTAAGGTCTTTATTTACAGATTAATCAGAAGCCACATCAAAATAATGATGTTATTACCACAACTACTACTACTAATTGATGTATGGATCACATTGCACATGTCTCAAGGTGCTTTGAAATACAACTGTAAAAATGACACAAAGCCACAAAGGCATAATAAAATGTAATTAGGACAAACAAGAAATCCAGAAGTTGTTAGGACAGTCACATAGAAAATAACTGTAGTTTTAGGAATTACCTTCAAACAGTGATGAGGCAATGGGAGCTGAATTTTCTCTAGCTCTCTTCTTTATTTCTGATGATTCTTCCTGTCAGAAAGGACCAGAATCAAAGAGTCTCAGATTCATTCCTGTTCCTTTTCACATTTCACAGTTGGAGGCTTGGTTTTCAACAACATTCTCCCTGAAATTAGGTAACTAATTTCCATTGCTCAAGGTCACAGAAGGTGTATCTTATACCTTTGGATTAGTGTGCAATATTGGCTCTTTTTATGTTTGAAGCCTTGATTTTCCAAGCATGGGATTTATTTCTCCTTTCTTTTCTTATGTTTATTTCCTGTTGTGACAGGGTTAATAAAATCCAAAAATGAGAGTGGATTTTTTTTCTTTTAATTGTCTATGAAAGTGTTGAGTACTTCCAGTTTTCTTGTTTCATCAAAAGTTCCTTTTTGTTTATTAAAACCTCCCATCTCTTACTATTGAAAGTAAAATTACTTAAATTTGACACTTGCTTGTTTTTGTTTTCTTCCTCTGAAAAAAGGTGGTAAGGTTTGCAATAACATCTTCATAAGAAATTTCTAGAGTACCTTCTGATACTTATATATCACATCTTTCTCAGGAGAGCTTTTCCATTCAATATTCTGAGATTATTTTTGATCACTGTAAATATTTCAGGGCTTCATGTCATCACTGAGATCATATTATTGTAGTTAGAGTTTGTCCTGGGTTACCCATGTCTCCAGGCTCTGTTTTATGCAGCTCTGCTTGCTCTTTCCACAGCCCTGATGTTGTTTGCCAGCTGTTGATAAGGTTGATCCTCTTCCCCTGCCCAGTCTAGGGAATTTTCTAGGGAAAATTCCTGTATTGGGCCACCTTGGGAGGAAAAGTGCTTGGAGCAAGATGGATGTAGAGAAGAACCAAGACCCTGAGCTTTTGGATGCATTTCTGGGTTTTGATTTGTTGTTCTAGTATTTTTCCTGCCTTTAGGTTTTATTTTAATGCATCTGATAATTCTAATCTTGGATGTTGAATCTGAATGTTTCCAGTAAAACAGAAGAAGAATTGGAGTTCATCTGTGCTGTCAAAGTAATGAGCTGACAGAGCCAAATTTTAAATACTATGAGATTTTATTGAGTTTTCCTAGACACAAATCCAAAGATGGCATTTGCATACAGACTTCCAGCAAGAGAAGAATAATGTGTACCAGTGTTTGAAAAGGAGAAAAAGCGTCAAAGCAAAAATTATACTTATTCTGCAGTAGCTCTTGCTTAATCTGAGCATCACTATCTTTGTACACTAGCAGTGTACTTCAGGAATGGAATGAAATCCTTAAGTAATTAAAGACCATGGTAAACTTCTTTCTGATACAAATGCAAAGCTTTTTGTTTTTTAATTATTATTTCTTTAATCTATGTAATTGTAGTTCCATGCACTTTAAATAACTGGGACAGTAGTGTATGGGAGTATTTCATCAGACACACAACTGTTCCCATAAATAATAAATTTTCTTTAGTCTATAAAAATCATAGTGTATGCACTCAAAGTTCAAATAAAACTGGGGCAGAGTGGTGTGATGAAATAGCTCATCAGGTCTGTAACCATCCCCATAAATAAAAATAAGGGGAGCATGAATGATGGAATTTGAGATATCAGACAATGTCACTTAATGCTTTTTGGGAAGGGCCATAGCCATGGTGAGAACCAAAACAGAATGGAAGAGTCATTTTAAAATTCTGATGTATCAATGAATTAACTTCGTTAAAATGGAAAAAAAAAATCAAAATAAAATTTAAAAAATCCATTAATTGCAAGAACTGTATAAAGGCAAAAACAATTATTGGATTTGCTCTGCTCCTGCTAATGCCAAGTAAATTTTTAGCTGTGTTTGACAAAGTGCAGGCATTGCAAAATCCAGGGAAGGTTATCATCTCATGCACTACATTCTTCCAAGCTGGTGAAAAAAATGCTGGTTTAATAAAGGTTTATGATTCAAGTCAGAGACATGACAGCAAGTGTATGATTGCAAAATGCCCCTGCTCTTGATTCTCTATGAACAGACTCAATCCATCTGTCATAAGTATCTGCTCAAGCAAGACTGCCCAGGACAGGTCTGAAACACTTGGAAATCCATGGGAAAATTCCTATCTGCTCTCTTGAGTCCTAGCCCAGCAGGCTGAGGCTTCATTTGTGTTTTATGGGTCTGCTTTTGCTACCCCTATGGAAGAGCTGTAATTAGATGCTCAAATGAACTCATCAAATAATTGCCAGTGATGTTCACAGATTCAGAAAATCAACTAGGTTGGAAATCAATAGTTTTGAGAGTGTTGATATGGTCCCTGATGTCCTCCTGTGAGCTGGTTCTCTTTTGGTGGTGGGGAACAGCTCAAGCCTTGAAGTCATCCAGGTATAAGTGTTCTGTGTGTGCCAGGAAATAAGCTTGGAATAAGGGTTTGGATTGTATTGGAAATTGTCTCCTCATTCCATGATGACTCTGCTTTATTTTATTCAATAATTAGTTTTTCTGTGGAGGTCAAATAAACCTTTCACTGTCATTGAAGAAGTAAATCCCTCTGGCAAAGGCAGAATGGTTTAAAAAAATCAGAACAACCTCAAAACAACAAAAGAAACAATCCTGTCCAGTGGGAGGTCAGCTGCTGGGATGGAGCTGTGGCATCTAAAGGCTGGGGAAGAGATTCAGACTAATCTACTATAATGCCATAGCTGTGAAAATACAGTGATCCTCCATGGTAAAAACATTCCTTGGGATCAGGAAAGCAGATAAAAATAGCTGCTGATAGGAGTCAAGTGTCTGCTGCCTTTTCCTGGGATGTTGTGGGGGCCACTAAGCTGGGAAAGGATAGAGGGGCTGTTACACTGCATTAGCTGAGCTGGCCTGTGATAGTGTGTGCAAGTTCTCTGCTGCTCTGTGATCAAGATCTTCAGTTTTGCACTAATATTTAAAATTTGGAGACTTTTGCCTTACAATCTTTTTGATCCCTTCAGGGTTTTGTGTGATTTTTAAATTATTTTTTTTTAAGTTCTGCAGATTTGGGTCCCATAAAACATCAAGTGAAAAAACTGGTGATTGATTAGAACTAAACCTGTTTGTCTTTAAACCTTTGCTGAAGAGTTTGAGATCATTCATGTAGCAGAATGGTAATTTTTTTAAACATAAATGTGAAGCTGACCATAAAGATACGTACCAGAGTTACTGGAAGAATGTGAGATTTCACTGAAATCACTTTTTTTACTGAAAATACAGTGAATTTGAGAGATATTTTGACAAGAATCTATCAAGGCAAACACATCATCCTTGTTTAATTCTGTAACATCATTAATTATAAAAATTATTTGAGAAGATAATTTTGACATATCTAGAAATCTTTGTCAGCTTGTAAAAAGTATTTCTCTCACTGCTTTATCTATTTAATTTACTTTTCAGATTTCCTTGTAGGAATTGAAATGCTACCATAATACCTCTGCATTTTCCTGGTCAGTTCAAATCTCTTGTTTCTCTTATTTAACACTAGGGACTCTAACTGAAATATTCTGATGTCAAACAACTGATAGAACACATTGGAATTATTGGCTCTAGACTGGTATTTTCTAGAACTATGCAGAAAGATGTCTTGGTCTTAATATTTTTGGGATAACTTCCATTTTTTTCCAACCCCAAAACCTTATATCCTCATCATTCTCCAATCACTGTATTTTCTATGAGCTGTAAAGAGAAAACACGCCTGAATTTCTCTTTGTACCATTATGTGTCTAGAACTAGAATCAGATGTTGTACTTTTACTCCAAACTTGTACATAGTACCCTTGCACCATAATACTGCACCCCTTTTATGTCAAGATGTCAAGTCTCTCTCTATTTTTACTTTCACCTATATGAAAATGTCATCAGGGCTAAAACTGAGCTGTTTTTCACACCCTGAGCCCTATAAAACACAGAAACATTACACTCATTAAATTTTACAGAAGGAATTCTTCTTTCTTATTCCACGGCAAGTAATATTTTGTGGTGTGTTTTTGGTGGTTAAAGGGCAACAGCACTTTGAGGACTAACACCCCATTCTTGCCTTACTAAATCAAGGATATTCCACTTGTTTTGAGTTACAACTTTGTTTTACACTTCAAGGGTGCCCTGGAGAATACTTGACTCGAGGAACACAGAGGATATATGTATATGTATGTATGCATTGAAAGATAACAGGAGTGTGATGAAACGTGGGACATAATGAAATCAGAATTTTTACTGCATAAATAATGACAAGTTCAGATAAGCAAGATTTAAGAAACTGGAAAAAATACTCAATATACTTTGTGAAGAAAGAAAAAGAAAATCACTGCAGTGCTATGAAACTTCATTGGAATGCAGTTATGTCAGCTTTTTGTGATGTGGAATAGCAGGAAAGTTTGAATAGTTATTGCTTGCATGTTTCTGAACACACCATATTATTTTATTGTTATAATATAAAAAATACCTGGTGATGTAAATATAATATCCATTTTAGGATAAAACATATTGAAAATTATCCCTCATTCCGAATGTTTCACTTATTCTGCTGCCAGGTTTGAAAAATGTAATAAATACTATGGCCTAATCTCTGTAGGCATTTTGGGAATAGCAAGCAACAGAAGCCAGCTCTATGCAGTGTATTCTTTTCCTTTAGTGGATAAGGAAGAGCAATTTTACCCTGGACCCCAAATTATCCATTGCTCTCCCTACAGCTTTTCCTCAAGTGAAGCAGCAGCTCTGTCACTGTGATAGTCCAGACTTCTGTGCCCTGGCTCCTGAACATGTCCATGACTTTGGGGTTTATTACTGGTACTGTGGAGTCTGGATTTATTCCAACTCTAGCTACTAGAGTATTGAGATTCTCTATTTGCAGTTATGACTTGAAATGAAACCACTGTTTTTCAAGGAAAATTGCAAAATAATGTGTAGATGAATCTAAAAGATCCAAACCCTGAAAGGGGAAGAATAATTCAGGACACTTGGCTTCTGCAGTTGTCAGATGTGCATTGACTTGATTAATGCTGTTCCAGGGCTTCATTTCAACAGCTCCAATTAGATTCTGCCTTTTGCTAGAAAATGTAAATAGTGTTGTAGCATTAAAGGCTTGGAACACCACGCTCTGAGGAGTTAAATGCCACCTAAAATAGGAATTTAAGAATTTGGCATCTAGACTAAGTGAAATGTTTCGGCTATCTTTGCAGTCACTGTAGAGGGATGACCACCTTTCCAGCCCTTGGGTGATGTTTTTCTCTCTTGAGTATAGAAGAGCCCCATTCTCTCTCTTAGACTGGGTGGTCAAGCTGTGGATGTGGGGAGCAAAAGGAGAATGTTTGGCAGATGGATTGTATGCTGCAAGCACCAGATCAGCAGGTCTGGCCGTGTGCCGTGAGGTTGATCCCTGGGCAGGACAGCTGGGACATGCAGAATGGGAGTTCCCTGCTCCTTGCCTGCTGTCCCAACACGCCTGAGCAGTGGAATTGCTGCAGGTGGGAGCTTTTTAGGCAACAACTGTGCTGGAGGCAGGACCTGGAATCTCTGCTCTTCCATGGAGAAGTTGTTGGATTTATGTCCTCTGCAACGATATGATGAGAAAACAACATCCTAAAGAAGCAAATGCATCCACGGCAGCATTTGGCTGTGAATCTACTAATTTAAGAAAAGTATTTCTAGGACTTTAAGAAGTTGCTATTAATACCTCATTCTTTAAAATTAACTGAGTGATGAGGGCATTTTTAAGAGTCATTAGAATCTATTGTACATAGAATCTGTTTGTTATTTTGGAGCACTTTAAATTGTGTGTTACTGACCTGGGGGACTCTATGGGCGCCACTGTAATGTTTTATATTACCTCATCAACCTTGTTTTATATAGTTAAAATGTTATTTTGCTCACAGCTAAATGCCAGGAGCTTGCCGATGTGGCAACTGGAAAATGTTACCCCCCTGTAACTAGCACAAGGAATTGTTGGCTTCCCCAGGCATCACTGACAAGGATCTTACTGCTAGGGGAGTAAAAGGCCAAGGATCAGTGGGATGGACTTGGGCAAGGTTAGGGCACATCCTCAGTGGCTGTACATTGATGTTGTCCCTGCTGAGGGTCTGTCCCAAAGGCATCACTCCCTGCAGACACACAGCCACCTGTGTAATTGTGAGTGAAACACACGAGCAGGGTGCAGCTATTGCTGCCAAGCTGGGATGAGACGCTGAACTCCATGGGGGGATGGGGTAGATAAGTCAAAAAACATTATGCAGTCATACATAATCTCTGCTTTCATGATATGTGGAGATACGTCATAAGACCTTGCACATTTTGAATATACATGTACTGCTTTGAAGAGCACCTCAGTGTTTTCTGTAACTAATTTAGAACACTTTCAAATAACAATGTTGCAGTTTCCAGAGATCACTGTGTGTGGAAGCAGAAGTATGAGCTGGACATAGAAAAAGGAGATGTCTGTGTTTTCAGTTCTCCAGTATGGGTTTGGCTTGTGAGGATGATAAAAGTGCCACAGGGACTGCAGAAGGTAAAGGCCCCTGTTCATGTCAGTGGGAGAAAGAACACCGTCAGCTTAGAAATAATTCCCTCCTCGTTCTGCCAGACAAAGCTTGTGTAACCTTTCATGGTTTTGTGCTCTCTCAGAGCCTAATGAGAGATTTAGTGAGAGTCCCTCTACTGACTCCAGTGATCTTTGGATCCCTGCAGCTTCACACAATGCAAATTTATGCAGTGAGAGCAAGATCCGTGTTAAAAATTACGTTCTGTTCCAACATTCAGTTGCTGGATTTTATGTCATTTAGTGACTTATTTATGCAAAATTCCAGACTGTCTGATAACACTGTTTTTTGGACCTGAGACTCTGAGAAGAAATAGGGATAAAGGGAATACCAAGGCTCAGTTTCTTGCAGCAAAGGTATTTTAAAGCAAATAAGAACACTTCTGCTTTGTAACTATCTGAATGATTCCATTGTAAATTCAGCTTTCAGATATTTATTTTAAAAGCTTCTGCTGCTTAAATGATTTTCAGTCTGTGCTGATGCATTGTTGCTTTATCTCCATAGTTTATACAGCTGTCAGATACCTGTGGAGGGTCCCTTATAAATCAATTCCCCAGCAGGAATGTGCAATTGGCCTGAAGGGAGGCTCAAGTCACTTAATCTGAGAGGTGCAAAGAGGCATCTTATGTATTATTTGGTTTTATTTATTTTTGTAAGACTTAAGGCTACTTGAAGCTTTTGTAAAATAAAAAGGGAGGTTTTTGCCTGAAGGAAATACTATGAACTGTCACTAAATCACTTTGCATTTTCTCAAAACATACCTTTCTTTATTTTGAAGCTCTCCACTTTTATTCTGGTCACGTGTCTGTCTCTGCCAGCTGCTGCAGTTGGGAAAAGGATCTGGATCCTGACTAGGATTCTCTCAGGAAAGCACCATGTTTAAGGAAGTACCTGCAGAAAATTCTGCAGCAACATAATTTTATGAGTGTCTGGGAAGAGGAGATTTGATCTCTTTACTTCCTAAATAACTTACTTTGTAGTGTGTCTGTCTCTGCATGCACTTATGTACAAGTAAAAGGAATTGAAAGGAGAAGCGGTAGAAAGAACCGCTGGAAAATTAAGGGCTGACTTTCCAGCATTTCCTTTTTATGATAGCATATTTTATTTTATTTTGTTTGGCACAGTATTTGCTTGGGAACTGCTGCTCAGAGGCAGCATTTGGCTTTAGTGGTGCCATGTGTGTGTCTGTGTGACCATTTTACAGATGGAAAAATGGAGGCACAGGAAGATAAAGACCTGCACAGGGTTCTGTGGTGAATCACTGGCTCAGCCAAAATTAGGGTTTTCCTTCTTACTCTTAATACTTCTTAGATCCAATTCATCCCACCTCTCAAACTCGACTGCTCAGCAGGTTTTTAAATTGAGGAATGATGGCCCAGGTTTAAAGAATGCAACCAGACTTTTATTTAATTTTTGGTTGGATTTGTCAAATGTGCTGTCATTCCATTCTTGTGCAAACTGTGTGTGTGTGTAAAACAATATGGATGTGCTGCAGAGCCCGCTCCAAAACTCAGTAAGGTACTGGGAACCTTCCCATGGAGTCCTCTGAGATTTGGACCAGACCTCAGCCATATATAAAAATTATTTCAAAGGGAGAACCAAGATGTAAACACAAATCATTTCACATCCATGTGTCACAAGAACCTTAATGTGCTGTGAACTTGAATATCTATTGTTCAAACCTCTTAATGTTTATCCTTTGTTTCTCTGGGTATTGTTGTACTTTGGAGACCCTATGTGTGGCTGAAGCATCACCACTGAAGTGTGCTCCTTTTAGGAACTGAATCCCATCAGAAGGCCACAACTTGTGTTAATTTGGCCTCATAAATGTCACCCTGATACATAAAAAGGACTGTAAAAATAGGGAAACATATGTACTAAACATGAACATTACTTGACATACAAATACTAGAATGCATTCCCACACACTGTATAGAAGATTTTATTGTTATCACAGTTTTCTTTTAGGAGTACTAATCCAGTGGTGATGAAAATAAGTTCCAAATTCAATGTTGTAAATAAATTCACATTCACAGGCAGAATAAGTTTCTGCTTTGTGACAGGAGAGAGTTTAGCCCTTGATCTTAAAGTCCAATTGCCCTTTTGCCATACTCTGTCAAATGGGACCAGTTCTCACCTGTGATGTTGGCATATGAGAGAAAACTGGGCTGCCCAGTGGCAGCTACTGGTAAGAAAAGAAATAAATGAGGTTTTCCATCCTTCAGCATGTTGCAAACACACACTACTCACTGTCTACCTTAGTGACCTTTGTTCTTTGAGAAATTCTGTAGGCTTAGATTATGACATACATTTAAATACATGAGCATGTTTTAATAGGCATTAAATAACATGTGGTATTAGTTCTGCAACTTTTATTGTATGAATTGATCTAGCAAAATATCTGAACTGAGCTCTAAGTATGTGAAGTCAATTAAGCTGCACACACACTTGTACTTGAGAGCACACGTGTTCTGGTAAATTAGAAACACAGTTTGAGGCAAGAAGGCAGATCTGGAGTTTGAAGCAGCTTTTTTCTGACTAGTGTTTCAAAACATCTATTACTTTTTTCCCCTTGTTTCTTGAAAATAAGGAATGGTAAAATGTGCTCTTGCATTTATAGCTCTACTGAATTTTTTTAGCAAATTTTTGGGCACAAAGGATGGTCAGAGTGGGAGGATACCTGCCTCTTAGCCCTGAAAGGTGAAGTCAGCAGGATTCAGTGGGGATGGTGGAGATGGACTTCTTGCTGCTATTGTGTAAATCCTGTGCTTCCCCACAGATGCACAGTGAAGATATTTTCGAATAACAGCTTCATAGAAAAAACACATAAGTAAATTTGGAGCTGTTCATAAAAGCCTATTTTGGTCCCTGTTATTTCTAACAGTTTGTTCCCAAACTTTTCTGATCAAGGTCTGTGTATTTCAGCTGATTTAGTTTCTAGGTATTTCAAATACTCCAAAAATATTACAGCAAACTAATTCTTTCTGACCTCTTGGGGAGGAGTAGGGATGATTAATTCTACAATGCCCTTTGGTAGTGAGTCAGCAAGTTTCTTACTCATTTGGTTTTCATACATGCTTTTTTGTTAGTGAATGGGAATTTCCTCTTTTCTCCCTTCTCACACCTAGTGAATAACCCCACAGCTGAGCAGGATTCTCTAAATACCTTGACCAGTCCTAAAACCCCCATATTATGTTCATCTTTTCCTAGCTGAATTGCCTGCTCCTAAGGAATATATCAAAATGTCCAAAACCTCCAAACTCCAAGAAAGTGCTCACATTTCTCTCTTCTTTTTTACTTCATTATCCCTTGAACTTGGAGCTCAACCAAGGAGAAGGGTCAATACTTCTTTGCATGTATTTACTTTTCCCCTGATGTAATAGTTTTGCCATGGGCAGTTATTTCCATTCTCACTTTCTAGGCTCCAGTTCTCGATACCTCCCTGTATATTATTTTCTTGAAGGGAATGAATAATCCTCCATAATGCTCTTTGCTGAGGTCGTTGCTGCTTTGAAACAATTAATGTGAATAGTGAACAGTCTTTCACCTTCATCAGGGGCTCCTGGCATGCTCTGAAAGAAGCACTGACTGCAGGAAATGTGGTGATAGTTGCTGTTACCTTCACAAATTAAATTTTCTGACACTTGATAAATCATGTCTGACACTTATAACAATGTTAAAAATTAAAATATTCCGTTTTCACAAAAACTGTGCAAAGACATGCAGGCACTGGATATGCTCACTAGAATTCCTTTGTAAATGTGGGTTGATGCTCTTAATTTCCCACTGGCTGTAAAGGAAAATGGCAAATGAGATTATACATTGGGTTAGAAATTTTCTGCTTTTTAGATTTTTTTTCTATGTAGTGATGTAAAATCTTATTTTGCCCAAGGAGATATTTGAATACACATTTGATTAAGCCATGCAACAGTTTTGTTATGTCACCTATTATTTACCCCTCTTTCTGTATCTATTTTAGCCCTGGGTTCTCATAGTTACTGCTTTTAGCCAAGTTAGTTGGTGTAAGGTTTTGTTAGTAAATGGCTTTTTTTCCTGCACATTTGGACTCATTCCACAGTGGAAATGATGATGATTATCATTATCATTATTATTGCTTGACAATAAGCTACACAAAACTTAATTCAAATTATACCCCACTTGAAACCTCTTCAGGTTCAGTCTTTTCCATGAAGCAGGGTTTCTATGTGTCCTAGATGATCTATACATTTGTTTGGGGTTTGAACTTTCCATCAGAATCTGGGATTCCTTCTGGATTCACTGTTAGAGGTTTCTCCACGTACTTTCGAGGTGAGAAAGGAAAAGTCTCCTCTGTTTTGAGCTTGGTTGTTGCATTCTAAATAAAGCATAAATACTGAGATTAACAATGACTTACTCCTATGCCCATCACACTCCTGGACTGCTGTTTGGAAAGTGAAAGACATTCTACTCATTCTGTTACAGCCACAACTAGAAGTATGAGAAGGGGATTTCTGCAAGAATAGAGAAGAGGTGTAGTTTATTAACACCCTTCTAGTTAGAATGAGGAAAGGGAGAAATGGTAAAATGCTGAATTTCAGGGACAGGAGATTTCTCTAGTGGTAGACACAATAAATAAAGTTTGTTTAAGAGAGAAAAAGAAGCCAAGAGGATATGCATGCCTGATGCCAGAGAACAGCCAGTGTGCTTGACACACTGGAGAAATTGTTTCAGAACCATCCATCCATGGGAAAATATGACCCTTATCATATTACCAAGGTCACTGAAATCCACAGTGGCTCGCTGAGGAAGGGGTTCACTGGGCAAATGAGAGATGCCTCGGGTGGGATGCTGTCCTGGGACCTGCTCCATGTAAGATTTTCAGAATTTAAAATACAGGGATGAATTTATAATTAATAGATTTTCTCTTTGTTCTCTCTTTCAAAATCCTACTGAATTTCTATAGGAAGAAAAAAATCCAGAGGAAAGAAGGAATTGTTACATATGTACTGAATCAAAGCAACGTTGGGGGAAATATCCCCTCAGTAGTTTTTAAGTTAATTTCATATTAATTAAATCTCTTGTAAATTTGCCTTGAAGAAGTTTGGCTGAAGCAAAATCTGGAATTAGGATAAGTCAAGGAATCATTTCAGGCAGTGAAAGGAAAATCTTAATTTTTATAAAGAAGAAAAATCTTTTTATGGAAAACCTCATGATGGGAAGCCTGTTAGATTAGAAAATTTACATAAATGCACTTTTGCATGCAATATAGAGGACGCAGCTTAGCAGCAGAAAAAAAGTCAAACTCTTGCAGAGTGTACTGTAGTGAAGGGTGATCTGTAAAGATTTTTGGTCTCATGGTTTCTAGGATTTGGTGCAAATTTTCTCTGTGACTCTTTGCTGTGACCTGCAGACAGTACAGACCTGTCAGAACACTATAGAAGAACATCTGTCACATAGAAGAAAGGCAGAATTCCATGGCAAAAGCAAGGAATACAAATAAAAAAAAACAAATTGAAAACCTCAGCATCTGCAAAAAGTAGGATTTCACTCAAGGGAACTGTGTGAAAAGTGCACTATTATCTGTTGTGCAAGTTGCCACAGGGATGGCTACACTGAATAATTAAAGCCTTGCAGTTTTAATCTACTTTAATTATTAAATATCTTTAGTGGCCTGTAATTCAGTGTAAACCCAGAAATGTAAGCATTTGGGTATATTTAGTCTATACTGGCACTTTGGTCAAGAGATAAAACGTTGTCATCAGTTGCCAGTGTACAGGTTGGATTTTTGGTGGTGCCTGTATGGTTTTTCCAGGCTCTGGAATAGCAGAAGTTTAGACTGACCCGAGGTTGTTATTCAGATTCCTGTGATGAGCACCCCACCTTGCTCATCAGTGGAGTTATGTTGGCATTATAATGAGGATTTTAAAGCTGGACTGAAGGTGGCAGAGTCTGGCCCAGCAGGCACAGGGTGGGAATTTGGGAAGTTCTTACCTTTGCCAGTGAACCATTGTGGTAGCAGGTCTGTGTAGGTCAAGTAGCACCGCAATCTCCAAGGATTCCTGTTTAAATCAACACCTTAGCCATGTGTTAGCATGAGCAGTGTGGGAAACAGGGCTGGAGTCTGGCTTGTAATAACTTGGGCTGCTGGGAATGGTATCCACACACTCACTGGGAGAAGTCATGTGGGACAGGAAAGTTTTTCCAGGATTTGGGCCACAATTAGATTAATGAATATTTTAGCATGTTCTTTGTGGCAGTTTTAGTATAAAGCACATGTCCATGTATTCAAATGCCAGGGATGTTTGAGTATTTTCTTGTCTTTTGAGTAGTGCTGCTATAAATACAAAATGCATGGTCTTGTCAACAAAGGGGTTTTCAGTTTAAATTAAAACTGAACAAAGAATCTGACCTACACTGTTCCACTTTTTATTTTTCAAGGAAGTTCCTTCTCTAAAAAAAAAAAAAAAAGATAAATAAAAAAAGGACTTTTTGTAGTGGTGAAAATGCAAGATTCAATTTTTTTCCTTCAGGAGGTTCGTGCAGTCACTGCCCATCAACCCTCTGATATCACCAAGAACGATTGCTAAATTCTTTTTAGACACTTCCATTTTTACAGAAGTTTTCTTGCTCTACTTTATCAGGAAAAGGTTTTGGCTTCAAACCAAGAGGGCCATTTGGATTTAAATTCTGACAGGTTTAAAAAAAAAAATAAATCTCATTTTGAAATACATAAACCCATAAATAAAAGATTAAGTTGTATTTTGAATAGGACTTTTCTTCCAGCTGAGGTAGAGGAGCTGGAGAAATGTACTGAACTGTGGAGTTTCTGCAGCTCCAGGGGTGGAAATCCCAAAATGTCCTGGAAGAACTCTGCAGTGGCATTAGAATGGGAAGGATTGGGAAGTACTTGTGCACCACTGGGCCAAGAGCTGATGTGAAATGCTGGTGCCATGAGAAAACTGCCAAGTTATCTTGGCATTAAGAAATGTTTCTGTGAGACATGGGTATCAGCCCACTGATAAGGTACCACAAAACAAAAGCCATCTCCACCCTTTGCAACAGCAGCTCTGGCTCAGTGGCTGAGAGAAGGCAGCAAGAGGAGCTTGGTGAGCTGAAAGGGAAAGGTGAGTTGCAGGCAGGATGAAATTTGATAAAGGAGGTGAGAGAGAAAATGATGTGAAAGTTTTGTTCTGGCCTTTGGGTGCCAGGGTTCACAGAGCTGAAATGTGTGAAGGTTCCCACTAGGAAATGAGTGTTTACACCTCCCTAGGCTCAGAAAACTGGACGGATAAGATGCCTTCCTTTTGACGTGAAAAAGACTGAAAAGGGAGTTGCTATTTTAGACAATGAGCAGCTGTTCTCTACAGCCCAAAAAGGGTGGGGAAGAAAACACAAAGTCGTAGGATGTGTTGCAGTTTCCCTCCAGGTTTTCTTCATGAATCATATAACATTTTCTGATTTTTTAAGCAAAGAGGATGAAGGAATACCACATTAACCCAAGCAGCCTAACTGACACATGCATTTATTCATTTGGAGAGTTTCTTTTTCATCATTCTGTATGCAAACAGATTGGCACTGTTTTAATGCTAAGTGTTTTCTTTGCTAATCTGGGTGAGATTGATGCATGAAATGCAGAGCTCTCTAGCCAAGTGCTCTTAGAGGAAAGAACCATGGCCCATGAATAATAAATTTTAGGCAAGACTAAAGATACAAGATGCTGCTCAAACCCAGGCCAAATGGTTTCTCCGCTCTGAACAACAGCTGTAAACATAGCATGGCTTCACTCACAGATTTAGGAGATTTAAATTACGCGATTTATGCCTGGGAATTTTGGAGCCATGGTGTTCATATCTACCTCTCCCTCCTCCTCAGCAAAATCTTACCTTTTATCTCTGGAATTTTAAAATTATGACTTCCTAATAATGCATAGAATTCAAAGAACTAAATCTTGTCCTTGCAGAGCAGTTGTCTTGAAAATAAATATGAAGGTTATGTTAACCATATTCAGGTCTGTGAATGCACAGCCCTGTGTTCATTTTTCCCAGTGTCTTAGCAGGAACATTTCTGGAAGTCTTCTCTTTCAGCTCATACCTGGCACAGCCAGAGCTCTGTGTCTCCATGGGCTGAAGGCTCAGTGTCCAAGGTACTGGTAGCAATAATTGCCCAGGTTTTTCTATTAGTTAACATTTTATAAATTAATATTTTTAATTTTTAACATTTTATAAATTAATTAACAATTTATAAATTTATATTAGTTAACATTAATAAAACATTTTGGTAGTCTTTCCAATGGTCCCCATCAGAGCTGCTGAGTGCTGCTCTCTCATTTTGATCCTTGTTTTGGATCCAGACAGAAATTCCATTGTGTTGGCATTTGCTTATCTAAAGACTTTATGTGCATATTCCATGCTCTGTTCCTCTTTCTTTTTGTGTTGGGAATTTTTGAATAATCAAATTTAATATCCAATTAAAGGGCATTTTGTGGCCTTTTTAAAGTTTCTCATAGGGTGCCCACTAGAAAAGGTATCGTTGGCTTTTCTAAATTGCTGAAATAAGAAATTCTAAATCCTTTCCATTACGGTTTATTAGGGTCTCTGTGGTTTTGGTTAATTGTCACAGTCTCGTTTACTGTAGGTGGAGGAATTTTAATGTATAGAGCAAGATGGTTTATTAAATCAAAAATATTTTATGGGAAGTTGCTATGAGCTGAAGGAAGTAGTGTAAAATGCACTCTTGGGGGCCCAGCTTTCTTAGTCTCATGTAAGAAACAAAGAAAGAACATCTATAAACTAAAAGTAGAAAACTCTAGGTCACAAACCAGGACTGCCTCTTCTTTCTTGGGTTGTTTGTGTACCAAAACTAATTTTTCATCACTGCCTACAATACTGAGCTGCAGCAGATCTTCCCAGTGTGGTGCCTGCACATTAAGGAATTGCTTTGTTTAATCCAAAGGCAGAATACAGCCCCAGTCAGCCAGAGAAAAACCAAAATTTCCGTGAAATCAGACCTGGAGTCTGGTGGTGATGAATTCACAGTGCTGATGGAAAAGGGCCTGGGAGAAGGGTCTGGTGTGTCCTTGGACCCCTGCCAGTAGGACCTTGGCCATGAACACCTTGGCTGCAGTTTGCCATTCCAGGTTTCCAAATCAGCTGCTGCTGATAGGAAGTAGTTGGTTTTATCTGGATTTTGGAGGGCAGAGGGGGAGGAAAGAAGAAAACAATTTACTTTTTGGTTTTCTGCTTAAATTAAGGCTGTCAGGTGGCTTTAACTGAGAGTGGGGAAATCCCCACTGTAGGTCCACATGGACCCACTTGACCCATTTTCCTAATGCACTTAAAAGAGGGTTATGTTTGTTTTTAATGAATCCCTTCAGAATACAGGAAAATTGAGGTTTTGTGACAGCCTGATAATAGAAGTGCACTCTCCTACATCAGTGGCTTTTCAAGGTGGGCCCTACATCTCCAGGCAAAGCAATCTGTCCTTTCTTTTATTTCTATAGAATAATTATTCCCAACTGCTTATGTTTTCCTGCATCTCTCATGTGGTTTTTGCTTTGTAATTCTGTAGGTATTTATAGAGCCTTCGCTGCTGTCCTCTGTGAACACCTCTGAGTGAGCCTTGAGTTTTATCCTGGGGATTTCCTATGGGGTAATGAAAAATTTCAAGAGAGATATGATGTATGGGAAATCTGTGTCCAACCTTGGAAGCAAGTGCTGTTCTCTGATCCCAGGCTAGTGCCTGCTGCAGTGAAGTATCGTTCTGTTCCACAGTGTGTGTCATTTCTTCTTGATATTTTTCTACTCAGTGGCTGATGTCATCTGCTTTTTTCCTCCTCAATTATGCTTCTAACATAGAAAATAATTGCAGGGAGCAAGAGATAAAAAGCTTCTGAGAATTCCCATGGATTCCCTTCTGCTTCAGACAAGTAAAGATCCCTCTGGCATCATTGGAATTTTCTTGCCTGCTGGTATTGAGAAGTCCTGAGGACTGTGTACAAAGAAATAGAAAGGCTGCATTTTAGTAGTGGGAATTTTAACAGTACAGTCTGACTCGAGTCAGAGACACTATCTCATCTGGGGCCCAATCCTGCTGTCAGTACAATTCAGAGGGATAAGATCAAGCCTTGAGCTGGTGGTGCAGTGACAACAGCCCTCACACAAAACCTTTTGAAGGGACTCTTTGTGTTCTACAGGCCCTGGCAAACTGAGTCCCAGTGGCAAGTATGGAGGGAAGACAGAGCTGATGAAGTTGCCAGGGTCTGTGATAAACCCAAGGACAGAACATAGCAAGCATCACAGTAGTCTACGAAGTACAGTAAAAAGGAAAAAAAAAAGGCTATAAATAAGTTGAAGATGATGTTTCAGATAGGAATGGGGCACAATTTGTCCCTGACAAGGCACCTGGAATGCTTGATCCTAAAGCTGCAGTGATTTGAATTGAATTCCTGTGATCTGCCTGTGGGAACAGCCAGGATGGCATTTTTCACCTTCCTCTGGGTAAGACACTGCTGTAGGGGAAAGAGGACCACACAATTTTTCAGCAGGATGAGCTGAGTGGGAAAACAGAGCAAAACTGAGGGGTTTACTTGCCTTACTCAGGTTTGAAGCTGGAACCAATCATTGATTTCACTTGCAAGTGAAAATTGAGGGCTTTGACTTGTCTCTCTTTTTTAATTTCTTTATATTTGTATGTAGGTAGCTTCAAACATCTCTTCTTTAAAGTGTAAATCAGACTGCTGTAATGAAAACACTGAAAACTTTTCATACACCTTGCAACAAAAAATGTCTTATTTACAAGCTGGCTGCTTTGTGCTGAAAGGCCACACATAAAATATTAAACCCCCATATTTATTGTCATTTTGGCATAGCATTTTGCTTCCCTATCCTCTTGCAAACATCATTGATAAATTTCAATGTATCAAGTACATAAATTTCAATGTAGCAGCACAGGGAGCATAACGCCACATATCTCTAAAAAACACCAAACAAAAACACTAAGGCAATTCAAATATGCAAATGATTCTCTAATGACTTTTTTTGCAGACAGTTAGAATTGAGGAGTAATACCCATTAAATCAGTTTGGGAATGTTGGCCCTATACAATACATATCAGAGGAAGGACTTTGGCTGAAATCAGTCATACTGCAGACACAGCAGGCAGGGCTCCATCCATCTTCTGGAAATTGTAATCCTGTGTGCTAAGTTTTTATGTAAATTTTGCTTGAATTGTTAATCAAATAAGATACTCACCAGCTGCTGCTCTTCATGGTATAATCAGCAGCTCTTAAAGGGAATTCCATAAAAGAGAAAGGCCAAAACTGTAATTATCTCACAGAAGCAGAATTTTTCTCTCATGAGAACAGATTTTTTTCCATTGAAAATGAATCCATTTGCAAACATAATGATTGTAATTCACATGAAGAAATTAATTTTCAGTTACATACTCAGCTGTACCTGTCACTGCCTTTTAATTCTGTTCCCAGGTCTCTAATGAGTCTGGTGATATATTTTAAGTGAAAGAAAGGTTCTCAGAAGAGATGGAAAATTTAAAATTAGCTCCAAGAGCTGGACATCAAACACCTACTTGGAGTTCCACTGAATCTTTCTCTGGTTCTTAGAAATAAGTAATTTACAATTGTAATGAGAATCTAAGGTGAAACTACAGAACAGAGGAGTGACAGGGATTTTTTTAGAAGGAACAAGGTTTTTCTCTGTTATTTTGAGCTCTGAGTATGTCTATGAGTGCACACATAATATATAATATTCTGCCTACATGTCAAAGCCAGGCTGATTCTCTTATTCACACCATAATCTCAGATACAGTAGTTGAATACTTCTGATTTGATCATGTGCAGAGGGATAGTTGGGAGCTGAAAACACAGATCAGGGTGAATTTTGCTATCAATTAATTCTGTGAGTGTCAGATCACACCTATACATTTCTTAATAAAGATAAAATTAATATATTCTTGCATAGCTCAGGTTTCTATGCAGCTGCTATGTAAAGCATAAACCTGATGAGAGGGAGCAAAATGCCAGCTGAGGTGAAACCAACTATATCTTGTCTGCAGAGGTTTTCTTCAAATTCAGTCTTCCTAGACAAGTTCCTAAACTCAGCAATACTCTTCAGGTCCTTCTCTGGATTAGTTTAACCCACATTACATATGGCAAAATAACCCCCACTACACGTGGCAGAACCCAACTCTTGCTTCACTTGGGTTCTGCCCTGGAGTCCAGCTCCTCTCTCACTGTAACATTGTGTATCTGTCACTCTGAGGAAAGAATGGGGAAACTTGTCACATCTTTTGTTTTCAAGTTCATCCTTTCCTGCTATTTTGAACTTTTTTTTAATTTTTTTTCCTCCTTTGAGGTCTGTTCTACACCTTGTGTCTGGTGTTTGGTTTCTACCATTTGACCTCTGTTCCATTCGCAAGGAAAAGAGATGCTGGTGGGACACATCTGCACCATGTTTGCTCTTTCCATATTTCATCTTTTTTATTCATGGTGAAAATAATGAAAACACAAAATGGCTTGGATTGGAGGGGACCTTAAGGATCATCCAGTTCCAACTCCCCTGCCATGGGCAGGGACACATTCCACTGGGGCAGGTTGCTCAGAGCCCCATCCAGCCTGGCCTGGAACACTTCCAGGGACAAGCCAGTCTGTAACTGAGGGCTGATGGATGTTTCATCTTTCTGCAAATAGACATAAATAAGTTGTTTGGTTTTTCTGTTTTACAGCCTTATTTCATAATTGGAATTAATGACTTTTCCTGGAAGAAAATCAGGCAGTGAGCAATGATTATCTTAGTCCTTGGTTAGGACTCCTGCACATTCTGATAATGGGTGAGTATCATTTCTTTTTACTGGCTTAAAAATTCCATTTCAGTTTTTAAAAAACTAAAATCTGAAAAAGAAAAAAAGCAAATGACATATCCCACGTTCCCAAACCCCCAAATCCCTCCATATGGTAAGTTTTGTTTTCTTGGACTGTTTGCTTTGCAAATTTGTTTTCAAAATATGAATTATCGCTCAGGCTAAAAAATAAAAGAACAAGTATTTTTAATTTAAGTCACTGAAAAACATTCTTTTCATCACAATTCTTGGCTTAAATAATGAGATGAAAAGTGGTAATTATCAAAATAAACATTTTGAAAAATTAATTTTTAAAAAGAAAATATTTATCCTTAGTTGTCCATAAGATTTTCTGGAGCACAGATGTATCTTGATGTAGTGTGTGATGAATGTGAAAAACAAGATAGAATTGTGTGCTATTTATCTTGTGAGTGGAAAAGAAATCCCACATCTAGCAATGCAGCAATAGTAGTAGATTATAAAAACATTTTGAAAAAGAACAAGTCACGTGTACTCTACAATTTTTTTAAAGAAAATATTCTTTGTTTTATAAACTCTGTGAAGCTTTTCAGAGTTGTGACATAGTCTATAAGCCACTTACACCAAATTTCTTGTCTTTACCCTATGAAACTTTAACCAGAGAGAGAGAGGTTTTACATGATTTTTCAAAAAACCTGGAAAGGTGTCATTGGAGGATGATCCAAAGTACAGTTTGTTACTGAAAGGATATGGCTTATTCTCTCAATATATGACTGGGAGAAATCTATGCAGATAAATGTGAATGAAACTTGCTGGCAAAGAGTGTTTGCAAACAAATTTTTCAACACTGTTTTGCAGAAAAATTAATCTTTCTTAGAATTGTTTGCAGTAGTGGTAGCTTAATCCAATTTTTCTGTGAATTGTATTTCTGTGAAGCAGTCCTCCCCATAAGCATTTTCTCCTAAATTGCTGAAGGAATGTGTTTAAAAAATTCTAAGAGCAATTAAAGCAGGAGGAATTTTTCTCTTCATTCTTGGAACCCCTTATTGGTAATGTCAAAAGAGGTTTATTTTTCCTGAATCTAATGATTAACAATAAAGCTATAGAAACAGCAAGTCCTACCTAAGGGGTCAACAATTAGTGAACTGCACATAGGTTTAGACAGATGGAAGCAGTTACAGCTCAACCATGGGGCAGCAGAAACTGAACTCAATGGCCACACTTCCAAAAAGACTGCAAGATATAAAATGCTCCACCTATAAAATATGTAATAAAATATTTACAGAATTCCACAAGATCATTCAAATCTCAGTATAAAAAAAAACCAAAAAAGGGTGTGGAAGGGGAAATAAAATCTGCCTCTTGCAAAACTTGCTGCTGATACCATGGAAGGGAACTCCATTTTCCTTTTAATTTCCAGGAGGGAATGTGCTCTGAGTCACAGGGTGCTATAGGGCAAACATCCTCATGGAACAAAGAGTGTTCCTGACACAAGTGAGAGCAGTTGCCAAGGTAAAAAAGCTACACAAAGACTCACCTGGTTCCATTGTGTAGAAGAATGTTGAAGCAATCTTTATGCATTAACTTGCTATCAAAAAAATACGAAGTCTAAAAAGGAAGAATGTCTTAAAGCCTGTGGAAATGTAACCAGTGAGCTAACACTGAGTAATCCTCCTGCCTCTGCCAAACTAAGCATTTCCTATCTGATAGATTAAATTCTAAAGATAAATGCTAAACATCAAGTGCAGCAGCCTAAAAATATCAGGCAGTGATTTGAACAAAACACTCAATTGTTTGTTCATACCTTCAAATGGGTGTTTTCCAGAGTGTTGTAGGAACAACCATCCCTTCCCTAACAATGAAATCCATAATGATAAATGATCTTCCCTCTTGCACACACAAAATGAGCTTTAATTCTGTCCATAGGATACACATTGCATGCTGTGCAGGTCGCTGCTGAGGATGTATTTTCCAGGGTAGCATTAATGAACTGTGTTTTGATGTGAGATGGGATGTTCAGGAGGAAAATCCTGAAGGATCAGAATGCCTAGTGAAAGAATCATTTTGGCTGTCTTGTAGTCTTCTGAGAAGTTCCACATCACTCTTGGCCAAGAACATTAGGAGGAGTAACAGAGATGAGTGTGAAGGAGTAGCCAACAGGAATTGCTCCCTTGCAGGTTATGGCATGATCCTACTTGGTTTTAACCCTTTCTGTGTGTCCAAGTGTTTTCAGAATGGGATAAGCTATAGGGTGATGACAGCTGGAGTACAATCCCAGGGAAATGCTTCTGCCCACTTCCCTCAAGACTTGTGATGAGCTTTAAACTTTGTTTCCTTCTTTTGGAGAAGAGAAGGTTGTGTGGAGAGCTCATAGTGGCCTGCCAGTATCTGAAGGGGTCCTATAAGGAAAGCTGGAGGACCCTTCATTCAGGCACTGGAGTGACAGGACAAGAGGGAAGCCCTGGGACATGGGACAGCCTGAGAGTAGGTTTAGAGTAGATGTTAGGAAGAAAGGTTTGACTCTGAGGGGAATGAAGCACTGGCACAGGTTGTCCAGATAATCTGTAGCTGCCCCATTCCTGGAAGTGCTTGAGGGCAGGCTGGGTCAGGCAGAGAGCAGCCATTGCTTAGTCTAGGGGAAGGTGTTCCTGCCCACAGCAGGGAGATTGGAACCAGATGATCCTTAAGGTTCCTTCCAGCCAAACCATTCTATGATCCTAAATTTAGCAAGAATTTGAAATGGAATCTTGATGGCCAAGTGAATCTATAAGCAGAATTGTCTCAATTCTGGGACTTTATCTTGATTTTCAAATGTATTCAAATGCTCCAAAATACAAGGTGCTGAAACCCAGACTCCCAGGCTGTTTGGATACCTACTTCTGCTTTAAATAAAGAGGAGTAAACCTAACTCTGAGAATTTTGTTCCAAGTGTGCTCTGTCAAGGAATCCATCGAAAAGCTACAGATTACCTTCAGCTCAATAATGCCTTTCTATCAGAAAAAGCAGCAAGAATGAACAATAATTGAAATAATTATTCCATGAGGTGTTTAGTTCTGTTTAGTTCTTTTTGAAGTTTAATTCTGTTTGTAAGGCATTGTACAAGCCATGGAAGGGAATTCCCACTGTTTCTCTTGTCAGGTGGATAACAGCTCCAACCAAATCCAATGGTCTCGTTTTCAGTGTGCCACAGCCACCACCCCGTGCCCCAAGTGACTGCACTGAGCTGAGCTGCACAGGGCTACAACCCAGTCAACTTTAAGGTCCAATCCCACAGTCAATGGGAGTGTTGTCTGTTTAAGGACTGCAGAATCTGGCCTGTCTCCAAGTTTTTACAGGTCAAATAACATAAGGGAATATTTTAGTCTGAACCACTTCCTGAATTCCCAATGAAGAATGTAGAGTCAAAATATAATGAATGGTGACGGCATTCTACTCTAAACAATAGCTGCTATTTACCAAACAGTGCGTAGTGTGTAAATTAAATGTGAGATTTCCCCCTGGTCTTTTGACTTCTTAGAAACTTTTCCTTCTTAACACTTGGGATTTGGACTGACTACAGAATTTCCTAGAGATGCATATGGATACTGCAGTGAAGGGTTTCAGAGACGTTAGCCTTCCGTGCAAGGCAGATTCCTGCATGATTTGAATACCACACATACAGAGCATACACTGACATAACCCATTCTCTTTTGCTCAAAATTTGTCTTCCTAATGAAAACAAGCACTTCATCACACTTTGCTGGATTTTTGTGCACACCCTCACAATCGTTGCTTCCCCAGTAGCTTTTTTCCTCAGTGAGAAAATAAATGGCAAATAAAATGAAGGGACAGCACTTTGATCTGCATGCAGGTCCATTACATCTTCATGGCATAGAACTCGTGTCTACCAGCTTTGGTTACAACACTGTAAACTGTGACATCCATTTTATGGAGGTAATGAGGGAATGCCCTAAGTACCTTACAGCAAGATTTGTGTGACCTCCTTCACTTCAAAATGGTATCAAGACTGAAGATGCTCTAGTGAACTCTGAGATTTAAATTAAACTCTGTCTGATTAGTTTTCTGCAGGAATTTTTAACTGTTATAGTCTTGCAGGTTGTATGAAAATAGGCAATATGTTTTTAGATTTAACAGAGCTGTGTGTGTCACTTCACACTAGTATAAATTTAAGGACTTGTGAAAATGACTACACAGAGTGGACAGGCAGAGCTTCAGGCCATCTTTGCACAACTTAAAAAAAAAAAAGTCTAATTACTTATTTACTGAATGTGTGTTTCAAAATATTACAGAAAAGCACGTAAGTGCCAGGTGAACTGTTGCTTCATTTCATGAAATGAATAATGATTGCATTAATGGGGGACTCATGCACTTGAAGGTGAGCGTGTGTTGAAGTACCTTGCCAAATCTGAAACAGTCATTAATTTTAGCTGCCAAACTATTTTTGTGGTTTTGGACTGCAAATTGGAATACTCAAAGAGATCAGATATCAGTATCCCATGGGAACAAATGAATACATAGGAATATCAATGTCTTCTTGGACTTAACACAGGGGATAAAAAATGAGCTATAGATCCAACATCTTAGGTCACTGTAAAGGGCTTTGGAATAAAAACCATGCAGGAGACATGCTTTGCCTGTAATGGTGTGAAGCTGGCGCCGTCCATAACATTTCTACAACGAATCCATTTCAATTAGTATGAACCAATATGGGATTTTAATATGGAGTTTATCCCTGGAAGTGTTCAAGGCCAGGTTGGATGGGGCATTGAGCAACATGGTCTAGTGGGAGGAGTCCCTGCCCATGGCAGGTGAGATACAAGATGAGCTTTAAGGCCCCTTCGGACCCAAAACATTCCATGAGTCTAAAGTGAGTGAGTCAATATTAATTTTCCTCTTGATGTGTTTTCTTAGTAGTGATTAACTCATTTTATGAAGCCTTCAGGATTGACCATCAAGTCAGGAGGTGCAGTTTTTTTGCCAGAGAAGGCTGGAACCTTCTGTTCAGTTTTTGCAATTGCCTCCTGGCAGTCCTGTGGATTGCAGTCCCTATAGTCATTATTCACTTGACCAATTCCAATGGTTTCAATGGATTTACTTACAGTAAGAAATGCTCTGCACCCTCTGGCAATGTCCTGTTTCTGTATGGATATGGATCTTTAATTGCTCTTTCAGAGGCAGAGGTGAGTGATGCAGCTGAACCACTTGTGGCTGGCACAGGCACGTGTCCCTGAAAAGCCATTTTTTTGATTTTAACACCAATATTTCTATCCAGAGTCTGCAATTTCATGTATAGATCTAGTTTATAAGTGTGTGATGTTACTTCCAGACTGCAGCACAAGTTTCTTCAGTGTAGCTTGGCTTTGAACTGTTTGACTTTTGTAAGCATGGTTTCCAGTTGTAGAGTACAGCTTTGAAAGACCACTGCATTATTGCTGAGCTGGTCAGGAAATCTTTCAATACCTGCATTAGAAGGTAAAACAGCAAATTAAATGACAATTTTAATTGGAAAGTCAAAACCCATGACTGTTTCTTCAGTTTGCAGCAAGCAAATGCATTTTCAGGTGAGAAGTGCCAAAGCCTGTAAAAGTTTGGAGGAAAAACACTTGAAGCAGAAAAGAGAAACATAATAGTAGCAAACACTTTTAAACAAAAGATTAATGGCTTATTTGGGAGCCAATCAGTCTCTCTCTGCAGTGCACAGCAAAAGAACAAATAAAAATATAATTTAAAAACGCCAATTTTCTGACACATGAAAGTTTAGTTTTCTAAGCAGCTTAGCAACAATTGCAAATGCTGCTAACCCCCAGACAGTTTGGGCTGGGTGGCAAGTTTTAATTTAAAGAGCAGCTATTTGGGCACACCAGCTTGATGGAGCTGCAAAAATGCATTGGCAGGAAACAAATCCCTCTCCCACCCTTTATTTGATCTTTCATCCCTTTTTCCTCAGTGATGGAGAGGTAAGGCCTGAACATCTCCCTCAGTCTTCTGTTTCAGGCTTTTTCAACTAAGTCAGGATTTTATTAACACTTACCATGACAGGAGAGGAATGATTTACCCATAAAATGGTATCCAAGAAGGTCCTGTGCTTCTTTCTGACAACTTTGCCTAAAATACATTCAGAATAATTTCTGATGAAAATCTAGCATTTCTATGACAAATCCAGTGTTTCCTGAAAGATTGCATCTCCTTTACAGAGCATAATGGAGTTTGTGGACTTCAAATGGGATTCTCAAGGGTTTTTCTCAGTCCTTTTGGTGAAATTGTTTTTTTAGTAGATCTGATGTTGAATATTTTAGGGTTAGATGGCAGCTTTCTCCTCAATCCGTGTGTGTGAGTGCTCAGCAAACACAACACCAAGACAGGGGTGCAGGATGCTCTCTGCAAGGGAACACATGGACCACACTGCTGCTTCCCTGATCATCCACATCAGCCACAGGGATGTGAAAAGAGAGCTCTTAAAATGTTTCCCTGTTGGTCTGGGTATAGGCACCCAGAGATTTGGCAGGGAACTTTGAGGGACCAAGTTGATGCACATCCATTGGTCAGGCACAGATCTGTGATGATTTGTTTGACATAATGGACATGGTAGAGGATTTGTCTGACATAGCTGAGTTATAAGGAACATATGACTGTAAACAGGAACATTATTCTTCTTTCATATGATTATTTTAATATATAGCCAGCTAAATATATAATAAAATACCCAACTTTGAAAGTTGTTTGTTTTTCTTTCCTCCTCATATTAGGCTTCATCTGCTTGTGCAGCTAATTCTTTGGGAAGGATTCTCCCCCACATTTAATTTTATAGGTCATTTGATGCAGACTTGCTACATCAGAGACATATAACAACATGAAAAAAATTGGTGTTTTTAAACTGTTTTCTTATTTATACATTTTTTTCTTTTTTGCTTTGTTCTTATGCAGCAGACTACAAACAGAGGTTTTATTTCTTTATATTCCAAACAGTGGCAGATCTATATTAGCATGGTCTCCATGCCAATTTTCTGTCTGCTGAGCTCATCTAACTTTTCTAAAGTGCCCATCAAACAATTTATCCAAAGAACAGAATATTCAATAAGTGCAACATTGCTTAAGATCTTTGATGCCTAATCAGCACAAGTAGCTCTAAAACATTTGTATGATATTGCCTTCTAAGCTTCTAGTTTGTGGCAGCAATGGTTTCAATTAATCTGCAGCTATCCATTAACATGTCATGTGTCTTTGATTAAATGTAGGCTTGGTTGTTGGTATTTTTCCTAAGGACTGCAGTTCATTGTCCCATCAGTACACTTGGTGTCATGTGGGTTTTATGCAATGGGAGCAGGAGTTGAAATAGGCTAGATTGCCAGAATCTGCTCTTGAATTCAGTGCAGTTAGATCAGGATTTTGCTTGACTTTTCCCCATCTTCTCATGGACACCCAGAATCAGTGTTACCCACAGGTGACATTTTTGGAGGCTTCATGTGGCTTTCTGGTATAGCATTTCAAGTGTATTACTCTGGCTTTAGGTTTCCTGAAGATTTCCATTAATGATTTTTCAGGCACTTTTTTTTTGAGATGCATTACAGAGGTTCATGCTTTTATACAGAAGCACAGGGATATTTAATTATTAGAGTAATAATAGCACTGTATTTCCTCCTTCCACAGAATGCCATTCAATAAAGGAAATGTTTCTCTTGGTCTGCTGGCATCAACATTGTTCTTTCCTCTCTCTTTTACTCCAGAACATCACTGTTTTTACAAAACACTATTATTCTGCTGAAGCTTGACCTAAAAATTGTTGCTGAACATTGATATCTCTTTGGACAGAGGGGTTTCCAGAGAGATGGACATTGTTATTTGAATATTTATATTAATTGTCAGTTCCATTATACATTAATAGATTAGGAAAAAATAATTATCTTGGCTCAAATGATACCTTGAGGTTTTGCTGTAACCTTTATGCTCCAGGCTGCTGTGATCACTACTTTGTACTGCTCTGCCTCTAGATCCTCATGGGAATGCATCAATCAATCTTGTCTCACAGCTAGCTGGATCACCCCCAAAATATCTCTGCCACCAAACTCCTCTTCCTGCCTTCCTGTAATCCATACAACCCAGCCCTCATTATTCTGTGTTGTCAAGATCTTTCTGCTTTATACTTGGCATGCTGCTCTGTAGAATTGGAAGTAATCTCAGTTTTTATTCCATCCTTTACAAGTTAGAAACATGTTATGATGTGGGCAGGTTTTTCTAGCAAGTGCACAAAGAGCAGTAATGTGCACATATGGATGTCTGCTTTAGAACAAATAAGGGTACAGAGACTGAGATGCCACCGGACAATCACAAGAGGGATGTTCAATCAATCTCTAAATCACATCCTCCTCCTCAGACCAGGAATAATTCTTGTCTCACACAAGTGGAAATTGAAGAAGATTAAATGAGTTTCCTAAAGCCATTCTGAGCACAGGTATTACACTGAATGTTCTGCTTTAAGGGTACAAAGTTCTGCCAGAGGACTAGACTTTTGGAAGTTTGCCCTGAATTATTCCCCTTCTCCTGTTATCCACTTTGTTGTAGTCAGTGCCAGGCTTTAGATTCATTAACTCTCTCTTACACAAACGGTGGCCAACACCAGGACAGCTCAGGTCCTTTGATTGAATAGCCTATCTAAAATAAAATTCAGATTTAATTCTATAATAAATGACATCCACTCTTAGAACAGTAGCTGGACTGAAAAAGAGAGTTGAGTTGCTGTCTGCTTTCCAGGATCTTGCTTCAGAAAAGAGGCAACAAATGGATCTCAATAAATGGAGTTGAGACATAAATTTCTGAACATGGTTTTCAGGGTAGCTGTATATGTTTTATGTGAAACACATGAGAAATGTTGTCATAAAAAGTCCAAATGGACAGTCCATACACATAATAACCATTTGGAAAGGCATGTCTGGGAATATCACCTTGATGTACTCGGCTGCACAGCAGCAGAGTTTTGTTTGAAAAAGACCTTTTATACTGACTGGGGGTCTTTAGTTGCCTGGAAGTGTAAAACTGGTTCTTGGGTAGCTGTTTTGACATGTGGCAAAAATGAAGAATAATGCTTTATAATCTCCCTGGAATTTGAAATCTGGTTAACTGGAAGCCCTTAGTATTTGCAGGTCCTTGGACGGCAGCCACTGCAGTTACATAAATGCAAAATATTATTGGAATAGGTAGTAGGTGTCCTTCCTTCCTTAGGAATTGCCCCACTTAAAACCTCAGTTCCTGTCCAGTCCCAAAAGTTCTTTTTAGTCTTGTTTTTTTAAGCTATGACTCAGTTCCCCTGCCTTCTCCTCTTCTAGGTTGAATCCAAGGTTGTCCAATTCTTTTCCCTACATGGTCTGGAGCAGTGGATATGATGTATTCTTGTTTACAGTATGCTAAAGCAGAATATTTCTGAGATGTTTACAGGTACTTCCTGCCCCAGAGGAAGAATATAGGATTTCCATCCTCCTCAGCAGCAGTGCCTTGGCCTTACTGGAGCCAAGGAACTCAAGCTGTGTGATCTCTCCCTTCCTGTTTCTTTTACTTGACGCAACGTGGTCGAGTTGTTTGATGTCTAGAGCGAAGGATACAGAAACTCCAGCTTGCTAAATTCACCACTTATTTCCTTTATTATGTTCCTTACTAGGAAGTTGTGAGGATTAACCTTTTTTCTTTGCAAGTTAAATGAGGTCCAAGATACACTTGAAACACTTAGCAGCTTTTCTCTTTTGTGTCAGGAAAGCTGGACTCTTAAGGCTGCCTGTCTTCACTTCATGCGAGTTTGGGGTATAACTAAACATTTTCAAACACTTTTGTGTATCTTCCTTCAGGGGATTTTTCCTTTAACTCTCACAGGAGACTTCTAGGTGGAACTGGCAGCTTAAGTACTTAAATACTCTGGAACTTCACCTCATATTTATTTTCAGCTTAACTTCTTTGCAGAAGAAGGTTTCTGTGTCCATTATTTGTAGGAAGGTTTTTTAAGCCCTTCTCAGACTCTAAATTATTCTGTCTGCTGTTACTCTGTAGTGCTCTGGGTCCCTGTTTCTCACTGTAGATTTCCTCATCCTGGTAAATATGGCATTTGACTGATCCTGCCCCACCCATCAAATCCTGCATCTCAGCCAAAGAGCCCAAGGATGCAAATGACAGGATGTGGCTTTCTAAATACTGAGTCTCTGTGTCAAATTGTTCCATGCTAATGACAAATATTTTCATTATCACTGCTGTAATCATTTGCCATCTGTGGCCATCGTCATCCTTGTGGCAGCCTGGCACCACTCCTGCCTTAAAAGGAAGGTTCAGACTTCAGGTTTGAGCAAGAGGGTGGACCTATGGAATTGAAGAATCAGTGTAGGAGTTGGCTTATGCATTTTAATCCCATCCTGCAGCAGTGAAGGGTTCAGTCCATGAAGTCCAAACCCATTGTCTTCCTGGTGTTTGACATTCTTGTGCAGGTAACAAAGACACCAACATAAAGCTCCAGATTTACCTTGGTGTTCCTCCCCTTGGAGCTGCAGTGCTGCTGCCTTCAGGGTTTAATATATCTCAGGGGAATATCCTGAGCAGTGTCCTATGAGGCATGGGCAGTACCAAATGGATCACTACTTCAGCCAAATCTGCTCGTATTTCATATCCGTACCTACATCAGCTTTAGGAACAGGATACCCAGACAAGCACTGCCACAAAAAATAATGCAAATTCATGAATTGTGGCTGTGTGGTATAGAAACAGTGTATATAACTCTGTGGAAGAAGGGTTGGTTTGTTGCACTCCTGCAACATGGCTCTTGCTGGCACATCAGCTTCTTTTATTGCAAGAATAATATATTAAGCTGACTTGTTTCTTTATTTGAGTGACTGCCTCAGCCATGCCTTACCTTGTGGTAAATTTGGGTCAAACCTTTGATAGTGTTTCCATTATAGTTAAGGAGTCCAAATAGGGCCTGAAACATTGTTCTGCATGTTTTCTGATTGTTTTTTCTTATCTCAAGTGTAAAATAAATTGCTTTGACATTTCCAGAAAGTCTTTCTAAAGCCAGACAGAAAAATAATAGAGAATATTTGATTCTGTTTTTTGGACAGAGATCTAAATGTGTGAGCTTGAATACTTATATGGGTGTGATTTTGGTTCAGATTCTTTTGGCACTAATACTGAAATATTTGGATTCTTCTACTCAGAACATTCTAAAGGATGCATCCTTTTCTTCAAGTCTGAGTGCTTAATGCCTTTTTCTGTTTTCATAGATCTGACCTTCTATCCAAGCAAGTTCATGCTCCCTCTGGATACTGAAGGAGACGTTTTGAGCACATTAGAAGGCTACTAGGAAGAAGCTGATGGTGATTACATCTGATGTAAAGAAAATAACGAGGCCTTTAGCTTGCTGCCTGCAGCCCTGTACTAGTTTGCCATACTGTATTGCTCTGGACTCCATATTCTGGAGCTGTTCAACCCACATCCAGATTTTATTTCCACCAACTTCCTTTCATGGTGTTTGTGTAGGGGTGTCAGGATGATGGATAACTTGGAACTGATTTGGAAGCTATTTTTTTTGATTGAGCCTTAAATCAGGACTGTTAGTGCAGCCCAGCTTCCCTGTGTGATGGTAACAAACATCCTTGGTGGGCACGGGTTCAGGTCCTAAGATTTTGCTGCTGTTGGAGAAAGGTCTCTTCAGCAAACACTGTTCAATGCTTCAGCTGGTAGAATTCAGCTGAATTTTGCAACAGCACTTAAGTGAATCCTGATGTTCTGTTGGACTTACCTCTGGCACATTTTCCATTTTGCAAACCTAGAGGATAAAAACACCATTGACAGAGAACAAGCCTTGGCATGGGTTGTGCAGAGTAAAAGGTGAAGGATTCAAAGGAAATTCAAATTGTGGGGGCTTTCCAATGTGAAAGGAAGGTCTAATGCAAACTACAGGATCCTTTTTGGGTGTTTTAAAGTAGTGTATGTGGGATGGCTTTCAGAGCAACATGGTGTCTTGTACAAATACACAGAGAGCTTTAAATGCTCCTAAATCTGCTGGGTCTTTGCTGAGAGCCTTTGTGCAAGAATTTTTGGTGTTTGTGATGAAAACAGGGTGTAATCATAGCTTAAGTGAAGAGCCATAACCATGATTAGACAGTATTAACTTCTAGCAAAAATTCCTGGCTTTTATGACTTTCTTCCTCATCACCTTTGGGATGTGATTTGTCTTGGTGACACCCAACACCACAGCACCAGAGATGGTCCATAGGTAGAGGATGATGTCTGATAAAGGAGAGGCAGATGGAGCCAGTGGAAACAGCCTCTGTGCAGGGGGAACTTGGGACATAATGACACAGGATGGGTTTCTGTAATAGGCAAATTAAATATGTTCTGAATTAACCAAACACCTGCAATAGTGTTTGCTTGATACAATATCAACAAAAAGTATAATCTCCCTTATCTGGTAGATATTTTCTCTATGTTTTCACATCCTTTGTGGATAGAAAGCACTTCAGGATGGCTTCTGTGGCAAGATTTCATTACTGCAGCTATGGCCAAAAAAAAAAATAAATCAGCTTTCCATCACTTAATTACAAAATACATCACAAAAATCTTTAATTCTTCAATTAAAGCTGGAGACTTTTTTATACTGCTGTTCCCATTAGTTCCCTACAAAGGGGGTGAGGTCTTGGCAATGTATGTCTCCATCTGTTTCTTACATGTGAATGCAGTGGTTTCAAAATCCATAATGTGCAGGACCTGCTTTACATTCTGCTCACAAATGCCTGAGTAATGCTATAAAATGATGTGGAAAAAAATAAGCTTCTTTTCATGCTGATGCACTGTAAGTCAGACATTTGGATAGATTCTGAGGTCAGAAAGGACCATTATGGTTATGGTGCCAGACCTACAGGCCATAGCATTTCACCTAGTGATTTCCATATGGAGCTGAAGAACTAGGAAATACTTATTTAAAGGAAAATCCACTCTAGTCTTGAAATGCATCAATGCAGTTCCTCTAAAAGGGATATCTTGAGTGTATTTTTATATAAAAGTACAAACTGGGAGCTTTTCATGTGAATATAACAATATCAAATTTAATAAATCATTGTTAGGTGTATTTTATGCTACATAGTAAGATGGTGACAAAAACAGGACAGAAAAAAAAAAGCTTTTAAATCAGAAAGCTCCTAACTTCAAAATATGGATGTAAATCCATATCATAACCAACTTGAAATAAGAGTGAAGGGTGATTGGGAGTGACCAGCACATCCTTTGTCAAGGTAGAAATGGCTCTGAGGTAATGAGAGAGCTGACACATGATTAAAAATTGCAAGAGATTCAACCCCTTTTTAAGTAACATAACCAGGATTCACATGTGTGTATATTTTCAGAAATGTTATCCTCTGTACAGTGGCAATACTCTCAAGTGTGATCAGTGATTATCAAGCATGATTTATCAAGATATTCAGATTCTATGGCTCATAGATGTGTAGATGAATTCCCAACCTCTTAAAATTCACCAGCAGCTTTGTCCTGAAGTGACACTCTTACACAAACAGCTAGCTGCATTTGAAGACTAAGTCTTAAATTTTATACTGCCTTGAGCATTTCTGTGATTCCCTGGCTTAATGGTTGATATTGAACATTGATAGACACAAATGCAGATGCAGTGTGTCATAGATGTCCAGACTTCTTTCACACAATTGAGTCATTCTTGAATAATAGGTCTATCATTTACTCATCATCAATTTATTTAATGAATAAAGAGTGAATTGGAAATTAGTGTTAGTAGAAGTTCAGAGCAAGAGGAATATTCTAATCCAAAATGCTAAAAATGATAGAATGTTTCCTACAAAATTCACCTGAAGAGATAAGAAAATACAAATTGCTTCCTAATAACACTCCCTAAAAACAAATTTTCTCCCTTGGAGGATGTACACATTTTAAAAGAAACTTGGGCAATGCTAGACTTTGTACAATCTCTCCTGATCCATAAAAGATGTAACAAGTCTTTTGGGTGGAGGAGCACCCAAACTTCTTTTTTGATTTCTGTGTGGCAGATGTTGTTGTCTCCTCTAACGTGACTCTAAAGTTACTCTTCAACCACTTTATCTGGAAGTTTTATGGCCAAATGTAGCAGCTTCTAACTTTCTGCAGAGTCAACATAGCAGGACAATTTGGCATTCCTGGAAAAACCTCTGTGAGCCCACACGGGATCATTTCCGCTTTGACAGAGCGATCTAATTGCAGGTTATGGCTTTGGATTTCCCATCCTTACCCATCCTGGACAAAAGCAGGGACTGGCCTTTCCTTGGGATGTTTCTGACTGACAGAACTTAAAGAGATACCACAATACTGCAACATGCCAGTGATTATATTGGTGTGCAGTAATTGGGAGAGGATTTTTGGACTGTTCTAGCTCAGCTGCACCAGACAGATCACTGTGCAGGGTGACACTGAGTGAGCCTTGCAGGAACTTTCCATCTTTGCTTCTGCTAAACAGATTGTCCCTCTTCTGCCCTGGAGGACATGGCCCTTTCTTTGGGGACAGCTATCAATCTTATTAAGCTCATTGCTGTAATCATTTCTGGTGGAGCCCACAGGCTAAATATAAGTTGCCTAAATATATGTTGTGTAATTACACATTGTGTTAAGAAAGACAGAAAGGAATAAGACTTGTTTTCTCCCCTCCCCATTTTAAATGTTTAAACATGAAATGTTGTGATGACTTTTTGGATTTCCTAGGAAGTTTTTGGGTACTTTTTTCCCTTCTCTTTGCTTAGAGAGCTTCCTTATGTCCTAGGGCATGTTTTGGAGTCTAGGTGTCTTTTTATTAATAAAGAGGCTTCCCCCTCTTCTGCTTCCTGGGAATTGCAAGGCATCTTCTCATGAATTTTTGTGTCATGACATTTGACAACAGAAAATATATAGATATATTTTTATATATATAAAAAACAGCCATGTGTTCCTTGGCTTCACCCGCCATGGCTGGTTGCCATATTTGTTTGTTGGCCTGAAGAGCTGCTTGAAGGACATGACAAGATCATAGAAATCCCCTTTCTGTCACGCTTCCTCTGGGAAGAAGCTCTTTAGGAGCTAAAGCCCTCAGAATAATTTAAAATAGAGGTATTCTTTCAGAGATCCACCCACTTAAATGGAACTCACTGTCTTTTCTTGGGAAGGAAAGTTCCCTAATATCTCCATCTTCCTTGCAAATACGTGTGATACAAGTCCTCTTTATAGCTGGCCTAACCCTGTTACTTTTTTATACTCTTCTTCCTCTAATTGCCAGGAAACCTTTTACAGCTCTTTGAGAGTCAAGCACTAGGGTTTTCCCAAACAGAGTTGTGCCAAGATATTTAGACCCTAATTCCCCCCACATTACGCAACTGTTAGTTGGGAAAGATCAGCAGCAGACAGCTCGCTGTGGGACATTCAATCCCCACTTCTTGTAGCAGCACGTATAATCTTTGGGAGATGGTTCACGGACTCTCTGCTTGCAATACTTGGCAGTTCCCAAGCAGTTGCTGGGCTGGGAAGAAGTATTGCTGATTGTCAACCTCAAGGGTTTAAGCAAATATGCCTGAAACGTCTATTTGTGGAAAGAAAAACTCTCGTCATTCTTACAGCACCAAGTCCTGGGAACGAGCGTGGATTTCAGAGATCTATACCAGCATGACCCTGTGCATCACAGGATGTTTCTGCAGCTTGTGTTGGGTAGAAACATTAAATCTGTGACTTTTGTGTACTGCAGTTACCAAAAGATCCTTGTCCGGGTGGCTGTGGCTGTACGATTGAAAGAATCTAGAGGATGATCTGAAAGAAACAGCTGAGAGGGGATCACATCAATGCCTGTCAGTGTCTGAAGGGAGGTGGCAGGGGATGGATCCAGGCTCTGTTCCATGGTGCCAAGCAATAGGACAAGAGGCAACGGGCAGAAACTGAGGCACAGGAAATTCCAGCTGAACATGAGGGAGAACTGCTTTACTGTGCAGAGGCTGAGCAGGAACAGATCACCCAGAGAGGGTGTGCAGTCTCCCTCACTGGAGATATTCCTGAGCCATCTGGACACAATCCTGTGCCATGTGCTCTGGCATGACCCAGCTTAAGCAGGGAGGTGGGACCAGATGACCCACCCTGTGATTCCTTCCAAACTGACCCATTCTGTGCAAGAAATGTCCTCATTGCAAGCTGCAGGAATAGCAGGTTATACTAGTTATAAAAGGTTATACTAGTGCTGCAGATGTAGAGGAAAAGGAAGCAGAGCGTGTCCAACAAAGCAAATTTTCCCAGTGAATCAGGTTTGATAGGTCACTGCTTTTTCTAGACTAATGTAAAAATGAAGCTTGGTTATTCTGCAACCAAGTGAACCTACAGAATCCTCCAAGATCAGATCCTGGCTCTAAGTGTCCATCTATGACTCAGAGTAATCTTCAGCTTTGTAGATGGCCTAGAGCAGGAGATTACTGGAATAACAGAGAACATGTAAAATGATAAATCTTCCAGAAAATGTGCATGTATTTTGGGATAAATTCTCTCCCAGTTTTGCTTCATCTCTTCAGGTTTACACACTCATCATCATCCATTCTTAAATTCGCTTCCATGATTGTCCTTTGATGCTTTCAGAGTTTTTGCAATATTGTCATGGCAGCTGGTACTAATAGTATTGTGAAACTTCCTCACACCAATTCCTGCACAGCCCTAATGCCCCTGTTCTCACTGGAGGGATCATCTGCATGATTCCATCCATGGGAGAGTGGAATCAGGCTCCTTAATGTGAATGCAATTGTAAATATGTTTATTTTACTCTCCCTTTATTTATCAGTGATGTAAAAAATAAATGGGAATCAGGTCTGCGGTAACCACCTGAAAGTTAGAAAAAATGTTATTTTTCTAAATTGTGATCTTATTTGTCTGTCTTCCTGCAAAAGAAAGTCTTTGAGAGCTGGTTAACTTCTATTTAATTATTTGCCTCTAAGGTTCAAATAACTAAGTGGAGTAAAAGAAAAAATAAAAAAAAAGAAGGAAAATTAATAATAATAAAAAAGTCTTTCCATGTCTTGCTAGCTGAAAAGAAAAAAAAACCCCAAGGAGTTGTGGCCTGAGGGATCCAGCTTCAAAACCAGTTTCTGATGTGACACAACCTTTCCTAAGCACATTTAGCTCTGCTGCTGCTAATAGCATCAAAATTGTTAAAATGGATTTAAGGGCATAAACTGTTGTTGCTACAGAAATAGCAGTAAGCAAGTAATTAAAATGCACAACTTTCTTAGGGGAATGGAAAGCATTGCAAGATACAGATGTAAGTCATTCTTCCTAAGTGCAATAGTCCGTGTTTAAAACAGATTTTGGACTTGAAATTCATCAATCTTCTGTAATAAGATGAGAGTGGGCTTTGGTATTGAGAGCCTAAGCTATTCCTTAGGCTTCACTGACAGAAACCAAATGAAAACCAGGCAAAAACTCCTCACTAAAAGTGAGTCCATCTGGGGCTGGGAGGTAACAAGAATAGTCTACATCATGGGGAAAAGCTGAAGGCCAGCCAGGACATCAACAGGTAGATCATGTTTCCACAGCAAATTTTTGAGTCATCAAAACCCTTTCCTCTCCCAGGGAGAAGATTGGACAGCAGTATCACCACTTGCTGTTCTTTGGAATTACGACCGTGAGCTCTGGGGACTGACACGTACCTGATACACAGAAGGGAAGGCTGTGCATATCAGCATCAGCCTGCTTCCACCTCATTATTCCCTCAGAATGGGTGTTTCCATCCAAGTGATTATTTGAGAGCTTTTGACTGAAATGTGGGCACACAGGTCTTTCCTCCCAAGCTTCCATTATAACCATGGTCTGGAATTTGTTATCGGTAAGTGCAGGATAAAATTGCACAAAATTAATTTTTTTTTAAGGTTGACCTTGATCTTTTCTTTCTGTTACCCTTGATTGCCTGTTGGTTGCCTTCCATTATTCTTGTTGAAATGACAGAAGAAGAGGGAACAGCTATTAATGTTGATATGTGAAGTAAGGGTCAGGTTGCAGAGGATGAGGAGGTGGGAGGGAGGCAATAGTGTTGGAAGGCAGCAAAAAAGACATTATTTTGGTACAGTGCATAATCAATTTATGGCTCTTGCCTCCCTCATACTTATGAGGCCTGAAATTTTGAAGGATTCTGTTTCTAAGGCTAATGAGATTGTTTGCAATTTAAAGATCAGGAATGAAAGAAAATCATGTTTATGAAGTCAGGGTAGAAGCCAAATGGTTTTTGGGGCATCATGGGGTGGAATGTGGCTCCCTCTCAGCATTTTTTCACTGGTTGTCTCTGGAATATCTTGCACCTTCCTCTGAAGGGCTTGTGTTGGTGGTGGTGTGATCATGCCAGACACATTGCTGCTCCAATCTGGGTTCCTGTAATTGTCTGTTTATTTAGGGCTTGGTTTCAGTTGCAGTGATTTGGAGCAGAGCTGTTATTTTGGTTTCAGAATTAAAGATTCTGAATAAATTAATTTGATCTGTCTGCCTGAGTTAATCTGTTGGACTGCCTGTAACTAGGCAGTCTGGAAAGGAGTGGAATGGCAATACCCACACTGTTCCCTACCCTTCTGGAGAGGGAGCCCCTTTTCCATTGGTAACTTCATACCAAGGAGGCCAATTTATCAAGGAAAGGAGAGGATTCTGGTTCTCTCTCACACACAGAACTCATTTTACTACATGCACAGCCTACACCCTTCCAGGAAACAATTGTGGAACCTGGAACTGTCCTAAGCAAACCAGGAGACCTGGTCATATTGAACTCTAATACTGAATTTTTCCACTGTAACTCAATTCCACTCTGACTTGCCAAAAGTTTCAGTCACTGGTTTCTTGCTTTCATGCTCTTATTCTGCAGTGCTCTTGACCATAGTAAAGAGTAATTTAAAAATACATGAATATGAAAGAGCAGAGGATTATAAACCAGGGTAATATTTGTTCAAAAATTGCATAATATGTTGAGGGATTTGAAACTGTTTTACAGCCATTAGTGAACTCTGCCTGACAATGAACTGATAGGGTGGGAAATCATTATTTTAAAGATCTACTGCAGTGGGTAAAAAGAAATATTTCTTTATTTCTTGGTAAAGGCAGATGAATAAACTCAATCTATTACATATACAGGGTATTTTAAAATCTCTCTGCCTGGTAGCCAGTGAGAGGTCAAAATCAGGTTTCCTATCTGCTAGTGCTTGGTCAAAGAAGTGTACAGGGTGTTAATTTAGCTCAAAGATGTCTGGGTAAATCTGTAGGAAGGAAGTTTGCAGACAGGAAGGAGGGGTGTGGATGGGAAAGGCTTGCCCTGTGCTGGGCTGCATTGAATGCAGTCTCAAATCACAGCACATGGATAAGAAAGAATTTAGAAATTAATGTGCAATCTTAAGAATTAAATTCTCTATCAAGCGACCTTAGAGTCTGGCAGCTGTTCTGGAGCTGATAAGGAGGGGACCAGCTGAAACGTTCCCATGGAAGGCTCTTGTCCCTGGCTGGCATTACAAGAGTGCAGAGCATGAATCAGAGTCTAATTCTGTCAGCCAGTGATAGGGCCTGCGAGGCACTGGCCTGTGCCTCAGCTGAACAATATACTCCCTTGAGTTATGGGAATCGTAGAGTCCCTTTTGCTTTTTGCTTTTTTCCTTGCTTTTTTTTTTCCCCTCTCTTTCCCCCCCACCCCCCTTCAGCCTGTTTTTCCCACACTGTCTCCTGTCCTTTTCATTCCAGAGCATGTAGTGCATAAATACATGTGTGCATTAGCTCATGTGTATAGTATATCAAAGTGCATTTGGAAATGACTTAGCACAACACTGTTATCGTAGCCAGTGGAAGCAGCCCAATGCCACAGGACATATTGACTGTGTTTTTGACAGCAGGGCTCCAAGGATAACAAAATCATGTGTCTTGGTTTATGGGTGGGCAAATCTTAAAAAGCTCAGCTTGCACAGGCAGTGAGATCGAAGTGAATCTCCTCCCTCCTCCCCCTTTTCCTGATTTTTCCGATCGACCCAGGTTCGGTGTCATCGGGCCTGCCAGGCTTTTATCGCGTGCGACAAAGTAAACACCAGTGTGGTGACAGCGAGTAAAAATGCTGTGGGAGAAATAATTTGGTTTATTTTAACCTCACAGAAACTAAACTGTATGAAACTGAAAGTGTTCAATTGACTCTGCCTGCAGCCAAATGCCAGAGACACATTAAAACATCTGTTTGCGTTTATAACCTGATTGACTTTGCCAGTGATAAAATGGATTTTAATATGATAATTTGAGTGCCCAGAGAAGTGGTATTAAATAGTTTGCTATTTTTGCCCCAGGTTACTAATCTTTTGAGTCCTAATCCAAAGCTCCCTGAAGTCAAAGGGTATTTTCTTGCTGTCGGTCATTGGGTGAGGTACATTTCTGCCTGAGTGCCATATAAATGTGCTCGATCACATTGTTGTTAGCACAGCAGTTCTGCTGGGTAAGGATTCATGCTGAGCAGAATTTCTGATGAGGTTTCAACATTTCTGACTTCCTACGTTTCAAAATAATCAGAATACAGAAAGCAGATACTGTGGCATGTTATCTTTACATAGAAACACTGAATTGGGGAAAATGTAACTGAAACATCATTTTGGTTTGCTTCAAAGTCGGATGAAGGTCAGTAATCAACTCATAATCAATTATCTAATCCTCTTTCTATAAGAAACCAGGCTGAAAATCCCATCAAAAAGGCCTTTCTCCAAATATGCTTTCTTTAATCTGTTATTCTGTTCTGGATCAAAGATGAATGGATTCTACCACAACTTGGGCCTAGTTCTGAAGGTGTTCTGGATTAGCAATGAATGATCATAATACAATGGAAATACAGACTCAATATTATGTCCTGCAGACAGTTTTTTTGGTTAGCAGTGTCTTATACAGGTGCTGTTCTGTAAGGGTAAACTCATTCCCAAATGCTGTGCCAAAGAAACCCCCCCTCTCCTCACCAGAACCATCTGTAAATTGAGTTTCCCAAATGCTGATAGGGATGGTTGAGTGTGAGAATGTGTGATGCTGGAAACTCGGTGAAGGCCTTGCAGAGCAGAGTACCACAGGTATTTTGTTGGTTTTTCTTGGCAGCAGTGTGTCTGCTTAGAATGTAGGATTCATGAAAGCCTCCAGCTCAGAGCAATGGGCTGTATCTTTCATTCAAAAGTGACATTATTCAAAGGTTCATGAGTCTGAATGGCATAGGGGAGATTTGGGACTACTCTCATCTGAATTCTGAGCACAAGGCAGAGATTGAATTCCTGATGGTTTAGGATGGGGCTGGAACTTCAGCTTGAGCTAAAATGTCAGCATCAGAAATGCATCAAACTTTCTGCTCAAGAAGTGACTGGAGAATCTCTAGGCAGGTTATTACTCTCTAGTAATGTGCTTGTGTGTTAACTTTGACTTTCCTCTTCTAATTTTTAGGACCAGGTTAAGTTTTTGTAGTAGACACTGTTAGCTAATGGTGTTGATGAAACTTTTTGATTCATGTGTAGTGTTAAACTTCTTCTACTCTTTAGATCATTCATCAACAGAATTAATATGAATGTGAATTTCATGCATGAGTATTTGCCAAATAGTTCAGAGGATTTATTTGCAATGAATGAATTATTTGCAGCCTACGCATTTTGATTCTGATGTATGATTTTAATAGGCTAAAATCTTCTATTTTATTAATACTTTCTAAATAATTTTCTGCTATAAAATGAAATAGAAAAATGAATAATAGCTACTCTGAAAAGAAAAATGAGTATTGAACTGAGTAAGTAGTTTAGGATGACTCATTACATGTGATGCACAAAAACACACAAAAAAAGAATGCCTTTAAAACAAGATCATGTAAACCTAAAGGAAATCAAGGCAAGCTGGGTAACTGAATCAGCTCTCTAACAAAGATATCTAATGATTACTAATATGCCATTAAAAAATCTAGTCAATTCAGTGTCCTTGCTAATCAATATGTTTGCATGGTCGTGAGTTACCTCTCTAACCAATGTCCATGGCCACCTTTAACACATGGGCTGGAATCACATGTCACTGCAGCCCAGCTTCCAGGCCCTTCACGTGGACAAGCTTTTCTCCTGGCTGGAGCCTGCCAGCGAGGCTTTCAGTCCTGCTTTAGCAGAACTGGTGCCAAGCACTTTTTTGGTGTGAATGTAACAGATCTTTACAGGACCCAGGCTGGGGAAACCCCATACAAGCTCTGCAGCAAAACCCATGGAAATCAGATTTTGATCAGGCTAAGGCTTTAAAAGGAAACAATCTGGACACAAATACTTTTCATTTTTTCCCCTTCCCCCTTTCTAACATGAGGCATCCCTTCTTTTTTCCCTGCATAGTTTGAGGGAAATATCTCAGTAAGCAATTACAGGATTTTATGCAGCGAACAGGGATCTCACAGTGTGATGTTTTTCATCTGGCATGTCTTTGTTACTCTCATTGTGGGCCGTTGTGCTGAGTAGAAGGCAGACATTACTCAGAATGAGAGTGGAGACTGTCTGTTTCTGAGTGCTGGGGCTTTATTTGAAATGCATGCTTTGCCAGTGAAGCCTGCATGTGCCTCTCTTTTATACTGCAGCCCCTCAGATGTTTGTTACAGGGCTGAAATAGTGCACAGATCCTCTGCCTTCCAACAGGCACAAACATTACACTTTTTACTAAATACACCATGAACAAGTGAGAGAGGGAATCACTGAAACTGAATCAACTTACCTGCTGCTCCTGCAGTGCACGAAATTGAGGTTTCTGCCAAACATTTGGCAGGACAAGAGGTACACTTTCTTTTTTTGAGCTGAAGCGGTTCTTGTTCCAATAAAAAATATATAGATTAAAAATGTGTAATTAAATAAACCTTGAAACACTTTCACAGCACTTACACATGTGTCAGTCTGCATGGACTCTGGCTTTAGCTACACAGTTGGATTAGCATGGGCCATGCTCACATCGGGGATTCTGAGTGGTAAAACATGGATTGTGCAATGGAAAGAACCAAAACCAGAGAACCCAAAATGTCTTGCTCACTCTTGTCACCTCTTATCACCTGGGTGCATTTACACCTGGTGTTCTTCTTTCTGTCTTTGGCCATGATAATGTGCCATTCATGAAAATGACTGGGGTTCATAAAACAGAACCAGGATGTGCCACAGGGAGAAATTGGACTTTGGTGCCATTGTTTGCTGGGACAGCCTGGCAATACAAAACAGCCTCAAATAGGACAGAGCTTGCCATAATGGCCAAAATTAGAAAATATAGGGATGGAAGAGTTATCTGTCCCACCTTCCTTTCTCTGTCTTTTTTTCCATTAAAATTCTTATTTTATTATTCTTATTTAATGCAATTTTAAAATAGACTTCCAGTACAAGCTATAGATACCCCTGGAACTTGTTTAAATAAAATTTATGCATGCTTTGCTCTTCTTTCTTACAAAAGAGTTCCCTTGCATCCAACATTTATTTGCAGCAAGAATACGTGCAGCTCATCAGAGTGTGTGCATAGCATAGCAAAAGGAAAAAATACATAAAAATTGGCAGTTGTCAGAGTTAGCATCAAGCCAAATGCACGAAGCTGAAGCTCTGTCAGTGACCCAAGAGTGGGTGTAGCACACAGAGGGGATGTGTGTCCCCAGCTGCCTCACACTTGTGCTTCAGAGCTGATCTGTGGCACTGATGTGAGCAGCAGCAACTCCTGTGACAATAATGACACTCACACCGGAGTCTGCATTTAGTGTTTTGACTCTTCCTTAGGAGCAATGGGCACCGGAGTGAATCATGCTCCTGAAATATATATATTTTTTCCTTATGTTCCTTATTGAAACCACAGGTTCATTTTACTCAGGTCAGTGAATGGTGCCATATTTTTGATGAGTCAGTTTGGGATAAACCTGAAAAGTTGCATCAATTTCAGCATTTTAGAAGGCAGTTGTCATTCAGACATCTCTGAACTGTCTGTATCTTTTGCAAAATACCTGAATTTTATCAACAATTTGGCCTGGGCTTTTTTCTCAGATAAGTAATTCATCAGTGTGATTCATTTTGCTTGTGTGGAGGTGTTGAACATAAACTTTTTTCATACAATGCTCTGAGACCTTACAAATGCTATCCAGGAGAAAAATGTTACCTTAGGCAGCTTGAAAACACAGAGCTGAATTCACTGTAGAGAGGACACATCTAATTCTTGGAAAGGCCAGTGAAGCTGGCAATGTCTAATAAAAATCCCAAGTACAGGACTTGGATTTAACTCAGGCTGCAGTGATTCATGGTTTAAGGTTCCTGGCTCAGTCCCTGGTGCTAGGCATGGTGAGAGACATCCTGCTGCTTAATAATCCTACAACTGAGCTGGATTTTGCTTGGCAAAATACAAGGTGTTGCAGATGATTTCATGTGCCCACCTTAATACCAGGTAAACAGATAAAGTATAGGTTAAAGGTTATTTAAAATGATATTTGAGAATGTCAGAGTGTTACAGAAGAAATGCAATGCTAATAGAGAGGCTTAGCCTGTATTTGTTAACTCTGAAGTGGAAGGAGCTGTTTTTTACACTGAACTGGAGAATTTGAAGGACTAGCAGGAAGTGATGGCTACAGGATACAAAGGGGTGGGGGAAGCCATCAAGTTTTATTGCTGTTCAGTAAAAATGATCACATCACTCCCAAGTGGCAGAGCTGCATATGTAGAATAGGTTTTCATCTAGCAAGCAACCTTGAAAATGCCATACCTGACTACATGATCCATGTTTTGTCCATGTCTTGCATCTGTGGTACCTCAGTGTCTTCTCTTTTCTTTCCTTTTTCCCTTTTCTTTTATTATGCAGGCATTATTACTGGATGAGTATGGTTATCACAGCATGAATTCAATTTATTTTAAGGTTTCTTTGCTAGAGATATTTATGTGCTCATTATTCTCATATTTCATATTCTTTTTGTTAGAGATGGGGCTGAATTCAGCTTATGAAGTTAATATTTCTGAACTTTACATTTCTTAATTCTGTGATGTTGTTTTTAGAGTTACTTGTGTGTGTCTCCATCTTAAGAGCTTAAAAAGCCCACCAAATGACTTTTCCTGTGAAGCCAACTGCACTTGGACTCCAGGCACTGGGTTTGCAAAGGATTCCCTTTCCCCAGGCAGGCTGTGTAATCAGGGCCATGCTAAGCACTGTGCAGTTTGGGATCACACAATCACACAAATTTAGCACGAACACAGCATGGGAAACCCAGCAGATCAGTCCACCTCAGGGTTTTAGTACTTTTTCCTCCTGTTCAGCTGCTTTTTTGCCAGAAAGCCAGCTTTCTTCAACCTTCCCTGTGACCCAGATCCCTTCCCCTATGGAGAGAGCTTTGGAAAACCCAGTCTGTTATTCTCCAACACCATGTTTCTTCTTTACTGATGGAACACATGAACTTGATTTTGACTGTTGGAAAACTTTACTTAGTTTCATTTTGGTTTGGCTGAAACCTTCCCCTCCTCCAATTAATGAACATGAGACTTTTCCTGAGATGTTTCCCTCCCATCTCAGGAGGGGAGAGGTGTCTTGGGTCTGTTGTTAGTCACTGGTGTAGGAGAGGGGAAAGCTTCGCACAGCAATTCTCTTTCCATTACAGACTCAAAGGGTGTGATTTGTTCCCTCTTTCTCTTTTGGAAACTGAAGTGTTCATCTCTGCTTTTCATTGGGGAAAGTGTCTTATGGTGAATATTTTCGAGCTGTTTCAGTGTTTCATGTTCAAACTTGGATAGATTAGAGCTTTTTGGGCTTCCTACCCATGCTTGACATCACTTTGGCAATGAGAACTCCTTGGGCCAGCCTGTGAGAGAGAGTCTGTAGAGAATTCCTGCTGGAATGCTGTGCTGCTCTGCTCTCTACTGAGTGATTCTTCCCGGCAAGATGTGCATTAGGAAAAATGTATTCCAGTTTCTTTGTAACTAGCAGTTTTATTATGTCTAGTAAAAAAAAAAAAAAAAAAAAAAAAAAGAAGAAAAAGGAAAAAGGAAAAGTGGAAAAAAAAATCTACTCTATTTATATTGAGAATATTGTAGCTCTTATACCTCAATTTCTTTAACCTATCAAGTGTTATTTTAACCGAAGAATCTCAGTTTTAGGGAAAAGCTTTATATCTAAAGAGGTAAAATACAGAAGGGGAATAAGAAAATATTGAGAATGTATTCACTGATAGATTTTGAGGCTTGAGTTTTTGAGGCTTTCAAGGTCAGGAGCACAAGCACAGCTCAGAAGAACTCATTTCAGTAAGGTCCATGAAGCATAGATTTAATACTCCTTGCATCTCTGACAGTTTTTTAACTTTATATCCCCAGTCAGAAACCATTTTCAGAGGATTATAGGTAAAATAGTTTTGAAATCAAGCCAGGAAGTTACAGACTTTGGCTGTTTTGGGCAAGAGAAGGGAGAAATTTCAGTGGCTGGTGGTCCATAGATAAAGCATTTTGCCAATAATCACCGTTTATTGCTTTGAATACAGATCTGAACTTCAGTCCCACATGAGTCATGGTCTCTAACATGGACAGTTTTCAGCTCAGAATCAACTGCTGGTATTTAAACTTGAGTGCAAACATTGTCAGAACATTGCAAAGATGAACATGTTTTGAAAATTGAGGGTTGCAACTGTTAATTTTACAGCCATAGCATTTTGGGTAGTATTTAAAAAGTCTAAAAGCTTAAAAGTGATGCATCAAAGAATGTTGTTGTGGAGGTTTCAGAGAAGAGGAACCTTATGCAAGAATACTAATAAAGTAATTCTGTGCCCTTTTAATCCTTTTCCATGATTCAGTATAACTTTGGGACTACTTGGGTAGAATAAATTGTATCCATTTGGTGAGTTGAAAGAATTTATTCTCTTGAGAGGGGGGAAATAGATTTTCTGGCACAGTTTTCAAGATGGTGATTGTTGATAGTGGTGTGCCAAGTCAGGTTCTAGCATAGTGATGATCACTGCCTGTCTCAAGGGAATTTTTTCTCAGGCTAAACTTCCAAGGCAGTTAGCTACTTGGACTTCAGCAGGAATTTTAATCTTCTCTGAACTCTACTGGAACTCAGTAGGAACTCTGCCTGACTTTGGATGCCTGTAAGAGCCTGAGCTGGTACTTTGGTGTGCTTCAGACACCTTTGGAAATCCATCCATTACAAACTGTTACAAACTGAGCAGAAGTTTTGGAGCACTGCCCCAGAATGGACACCATGTTTTAGCCAGGAGACTGCTCCATTTCTGTGGTGGGAGAAGGGATGCTTAGATAAATAGTCTGTCAATTTGTTAAGCATGAGGGATCCATAAAAATCAAAGTTATTATTGCAGCAGGAATTTTCCCACAGCAAAAACAAAACAGAACTGACTTTCATCCATAAAAATATTGCAAGTGAACCACTTGTTTGCCTCTTACCTCTGTTAGCTTGTTTTATATAAGCCGGTGTACTCCTTTATGAGGACTTAGGCACAGGCATGTTGATCCTTGCATCCACACAAGAATTCTATGAGCTAAACACACGTTCTGCCATTGGCACATTGCTGCTGTCCTGCCAAAACCCTCCTCCGTGCTTGGCTTCCGCAGCAATGAGCATGGGTGGAGGAAGGAAGGAACAGCTGGGAGGTGATTATGGTTTCCTGATGCCCTGCCCCACCCATGGCACAGGTTAGCTCAGTTCTGAGTCTCAGGCAGCTGGTAGAAATCCCCAGGAGACTCTCCATTCATCCCCTGCTTTATCTCCACCCAGTACCTGGCACGCATCCTCTGCAGCAGGCGGCTGCTGTTGCTGCTGCTGCTGCTGAAGGAATTGCTTTTCCCAGTTCCATCCTCCCTCCTTCAGCTCTTTCTCTCTTTGGGACGTTGCTTGGAAGAAGAACAGACTCAGTTCTGTTCTTTGGATTTCGGGATAAGTTTGATTTTAATAGGACTTGTGTGCATGAAGTTTTATCTGGAAGCCCAGGGGGCCCCAGCTGATTTATTCTAGTTATTTGAAGGGTATGTTTCTGGAACTAATTCCAGTTAAAAAGTTGAGGTCCAAGAAGAGCACAAAAGTATTCACTGAGGAGGGAGAGAAAATGTGCTGGGAGAAGCAGAATGAAATTTCCAAAGAACACTGTCTACCTCTGTCCTGTTGGAAAGTTCACCTTTCCCAACACAGAGGTTATCTTGAGCACTGAATGACAGATAAAGCTTGTGCCATTTAAAATACTCCTTGTATTGTCTGCAAATAATACACCCTGCCACAAATTTGTCAGCCATTTACAAGGCCAAATTCAGAATCAATCAATTTAGCAGTCTCTAATATCCCTTTGGCTGATAAATAAAGTATTTCAATACCAACAAAGTGGTGAGACCAGTTTCACAGACTGGTGCTGAACCATTTGACAGCCCAGCAGAAAGCAGAGTGAATTCTGGATCAAAGGGTGACCAGTGCTAAATCCAGGACTATGAGCTGCAGTTATCTGATGTCCTGGTGAAGGGCGAGCCACAAACAGAGCTATTGGCTGACACCCCTGGAAAGTAGTAGTAATAATAAACATCTGGAGGGTTTGACATACTCATGGTTGCCAGTAAATAATCCCTGGCTCTGAAGCAATTCCTTTGGAGAAGCAGTTGGAGATATGGAGAATCTAAAAAGTAATTGTGTGGTGGAATGATGGACAATATCCTGATAAATCAAGACTGCTTGTGTGTTGGTATAAGTAGTGAACAGGGTCATAGGAAAAGGGGGAAAAAGGGATCAGGTTGCAGCATTCAGTGATAGGAGTCAGCCATGGAGGGAGGGAGAAGAACCACCAAGTGGCACCTCATCCCTCTGGAGCAGCTACAAATGCAGCCCTTTGTTCCTCAGAGGGACCAACAGCAAAACCAATGGAGGGGGCCCGTGCAGCCAAGAAGAGAAATGTTTGTGTTCACTGAGGATTTGAAGCAGATTTGATTGAGTTCAGTATAAATCCCCAAGGAAGTGCTAAGAGACTGAGATCTGACCTGCAGAGTTGCCTGTTTACATCCCAACCTGCAAACATGAGTCCACATGCCCAAAGCAGCACTTCACACTTTGGTGTTTACTCCCAGCCATTCTCAGACACAGATTCCTTTTGATGAACTCCCCAATTATCTGCCTGCTGCAGCTTTCATCTAATTTTCTGTGGCTGTCTTTTCCACTGGATATCATGAACACACTGGTGGTGCTGCTGTCACGTATTGAGGACACCTTGGTCTGGTTTTCTCCTTTCTTCTCCCCCAGCAACCCATTTGAGGCAATCAGGGCGTATGTGCAGATGAAATCGGTCTCATGCACCCGCACCAGCGTTATTCTCTTGCATTATAGCCTCATACCCAAGGTATTCATAACGTAATTGAGGCTGGTGGGAGCCCTGCTGTGCAAACCCATGGGGCTGCTTCCCTTCTGGTAAACCCTGTTGACAGGCAAAAGGTTACTGCTTGTAGAGGCAAGTTCCTTGCCCCAGTGCACATAGTGCTGCAGATACATCATCAGATTAGTCAAATGTCTGTGGAAAGGAGTCTGTCTCCAAGGTTCCAGTTGCTCCTTGCCTGCCTTTGATATTCCTGTGCTTGCACAAGGAGTTTGACCATGCTAGCATTACGCAGGCCTCTCTCACAGAGAGCTCATTGTCTGTGTCCTTCTCCCAGCAAAGCGCTAAGGTGTGGGGCTTAAGCACAGGTGTGGGATGTGCTTCCCATTCCAATCAAAAATCAAAATATATTTGCTGCCTTTTAGCTGCAGTATCAATAACCTGATAAGATAGCTTTTACTGAAAGGAAAAAAAAAAATTGCTCTGTCCAGTGTTTGGGGTTACAGATGAAGCAATTTAGAGCTGGAAGGACACTGCTATCATTACAGCCATAGGGGTTTCCTGAAAAGAATCCTATGAATTTAATGAATCCCAATTATTCATTAAATGGCATGTAATAATAAAAAATAAAAAAACAAACCAAAAATGGTCTTACGACACTGATGATGTTTTATGCACTCACAAAAGTGCCATAGAGAGGTTCCAAGGTGTCCTCATCATTGCAAACAGCACTTGAATTCACACAGTCCACTGCCTGGGCTTGTTTAAGAGGTATATTTTTATTTATTTTGACATGGAATTTTGCTTATTCTTATTTTTCTTTTTCTTTTTTTTTTCTTTTACTTTTTTGTTGTAATTTAATATTAAATGCTATTGATAAAATTTAATACTCATACTGCATTTAGTATTCTATGTCTATATCATGCTCTGAGTAACATTATATTTAGATTTTAATGTTTTAAAGACAAGTCTTTTGAGGAAACCTTCATACTGGAAAAAAGTTTTATTTGTTCCGAGTCAGAGCACAAAACATGTTTAGGAACACTGGAATTTCCCATGGGGCAGAGATCCTGTTTTCCAACCAACTCTGGGCTAGGAGAACTCTTTCTGATTTGCCCAAAGAAGACTTGGCTCATGACCCCTTCTGAAGTTTATTCAAGGGCAAAAGATGGGGTGATTATTGTGAAGAAATCTCATTTTGGTTAATTCCCAGAAGACCAAAGTTAAAGCCAGCAAAGAGCTTGATGTTGTCTCACCCACCAGCTGTCATTTTGAACCCAGATGCTCCACATCCCTTGCCAGCTTCTTGCTGGGGAATGGGAGGAGGAAGGCAGGGCTCAAAAATAAAATAATTTTAAAAAGAAGAGAAGGAAAATTGCATATTGTTTGAACAAACTATGAGCTGATGCAAAGTGGAGCATAAATGGCAACCTGAGGTAGCCACATGAGCCACATGAGTATTTCCAACCTTATGACAAACTGTGTCCAGCTTTGCATATCAATGGAAGTGTTTAATGATGAATTCCTTCTAGCTTTTTGCTATGGATCTTTCCATTTCATGTTTTGAGGAATTCCTGTGTGTAGATACATATGTGGTTCCCATCACTTCATTAACTAAGCACAGATTAGCAGAGCTGTCCTTGCAACACTTGGGTGGTAAAATGTTACCTCCACTTTATGGATGCAGACCCAGAGATGCTGAGATTTTTAAAGGCCTCATCCAAAGCCTGTAGGAATTAGTGGGAATTTTTTCCTTGATTTCAATGGCTGTGGATCATGTCCCTAGTAACTTGCCTGAAGGAACTGCTGTGATGACTCAGTCAAGGTGCTCATTGAGCATTTCATATCTTTAAAAAGTTTTTTTTCTGTCCAGCAACAAAATCTGAGTATTTATTTTCTACAGTATATCTAAAATTATGTTTTAAACTCATAACTTTGTTCTTAATGCCTTTCCTCTCAACAGGAAGAGAGCAGAACAATTGATAAGGCCACTATCTTTCAAATTTTGTCAGTTATAATATAGTGCCTAAAAATACTGAAATATTTCAAAAATTACTAGTTCTGGTTAGCCTCAAAGCTGAGGATGTGTGAGGATAGCTCATTGTAAAGATAAAAATCAGAGTGGTCTGTCTTTCTCTTTTTCTGCATATCATGAGTCTACATACTTTTTCAAAACCATTATTAGGTTTACTAAAAATACTTGAAGAATTTATATTAAAATTATGCAGATGACAAATATCCTTTGTCCCAGCACTGGAAATTCAAATTACTTGCTTTACAAAACATTGTGCTACCAGTACAGCTTGCACTCAAGTCTTTAACAGAAGTCTAAAATGTGGTTCCTTGATGAAAGCTGGAGCAAGCCTGATCTTTTCCTGGTCTCTGAGCTTTGCTGTGTTTAGATGGTTGTCAGCTCTTAGCGGGTGTGAAGTGATGCACAGCCAGCTGCCCACGAGTAATAACTGAATGCAAAGCCTCCAGACTGAATGGATTTCACCTGATACACAGGAGTTTTAATTATAATTAATGGGGTAAAACTGAGAAAAAGGCATACTTAGGCTGGATGTCAGGAAAACGTTTCTGGTGGTAAAAGCTGTCATGGTATATTCTCCCAAGGGAAGCAGTAGTAGCAATTTAAATCACAAAACAATAGTTTGTAAAGATGGAACTATTTTTGGGCTGATGAGGACTGGTTGATTTGACTGCAAAGTTCATTACTAAGCTTTTTCCTCCTCGGTCCCACGATTCATTTTATATTCTGAGTGTACCATAGAATTATAGCTTGGTTTGGGACAATAAACCAAAATTGATAGGCCTGGAAATAAAATATTATGTATCTGTTCCATTATTCCATGTTTATAATGTTTGTTTAGGTAACTTAAAAAAAATAAATAAATCCCATGTAAACTTTTTCATGATTATTTCAATTGCTCATGGGTATTAATTCATAAAAAAGAACAAACTCCTCTGTGACACTGAGATTTTGTACCATGTGTGCTTAATGGTACAGACCTGACCAAAGAGAAAGATTGTGTTTCTTCAGCTTCATAGGATCTGTGGTAGAACCCCTTTCAGATGCTGACCTCAGCACCTAAACCATACATTCCCAGTGAGGTAACTGGTCTGGAGTGGGACAGAATGAAGCAGCAGTGACTAAGCAGTGTTTTTGGTGTTCACCAGGTTCCTTCTTTCATGCCCCAGATGCCTGAGGAGTGGTATAACCACGGCTCTGACTGTGACAAATGGTTACTGTCTCTACAGGGTGCAAAATAAAATGGTGCTGCTTTGTGAAGCTGCATTGTGAGCTCTTGGCTGAGACCGTGACGGAAATGCTTCCAGAGGAAAAAAACCCAGAGAAAAGAAAGGCTAAAGATGTCTTCATTAACTATGCAGATGAGTCAGTTTCCGTTTGAAAATGGAGAATCCCTGCTTTATTTCTCTTGCTGTGGAGGTTAGGGACCAGTTGTTCCAGCTGGAGTTACGAGGCAGTTTTAGTGAGGGCATATATTTATACAATATGTAGTTCAGTGACACTTGGAGTAAAGCATTTGAGGGTATGGAGAACAAATTATGTATAGCAGTAGCAATTGATTTGTCTGTGTGACATTTCAGTGTCACATGATAGGCCTTTCTTCAAAATCATGAAATGAAAATTGTGTTTTTTCTTATTTCTAGTAGGAAACACTCAATAGAAAGTAAACCCTGTTCTTTTGCAATGTCATATAATGAACTTGTTTTATCTACCCCAACTTTTATGCCATTAATCTTTTGCTTTCCATTAATATTTTCAGCCTTACTTTTCCCTTAGGTAGCACATCCCCTTTTTGTTGTCCCCAGAAAATAGCAGAAGTTTGGTAATTTCTATACCAGGACTATAAAACAGACCCAGTATCTTAATTTGAGAAGTCATGAAGCTGCTCATGTTGTAAGTCAAGCACTGACATTTTTGGACATGGCATTAGGATGCTCTGTTCTTCTCTGTTCTACCACAACCACCTCACAGAGCTGTTCTGTCTAATAAAATTGAAGGAAAAAAAAAAAAAAGAAAGAAAAAAAAAAGGAAAAAAGGAAAGGGACCTCTGAAATCTGGGATCCTGTTTGCATTTGCCCAGATTCACTGAGGCATATGGGAACATACATTGACTGTGCAAGAACTAAATGTCCTTGTGCCTCTGTCCCTGGGGGACCGTGGTGAGAGTCCTGGTAACACTGCAAATCAGGATCTAAGGAACAAAATGCTGGATTTTGTCTTAGCACTATTAAAAGAAATAACATTTTAATGATATGTGCTATTGGCGTAATCCTTCCAAAATGGACAATGATTTATATATTTCATGTGAGGACAGGATTCCTTAGGGGATGACTCATTGTTTTAGTCTGGAATAATTCCAGTGGGAACCTTTTTCAGAACTAGTTGATACATACCTTACATGGTCTTAGTTTGGGATTTTTTTGTCTTTCATTTTGTCTGATATGTGTGCTTGGCCTATTAAAATTAAACTGTCTCTTTCCCTTCCGAGTCAAATACAGTTAGTATTTACCAAGACCTTATATGGAGAGGGGAGTATACATATATACACACACATATATGTATATAGATATATATGTGTGTATATATATATATATATATACACATATATATATATAAAAAATACATGCATACATAAATGTTTTTATGTATGTACATAGACACGGCAGAAAAAAGAGCTGGATCTATTGCAAAGGCAATGTTTATTTTTTAGTAAAGGGGTGAATTTTGCTATAAGCACATCTTTTCACATCTTAGTTTGACCCAAAGACAACAATGGCCAGCATAACTTCTTCCATTTATAGAAATAATTCCATACTGTAGTTGTGGGACTGCATGGATGCTGTGGCCTCTAAACACTGAATTAACAGCCAGTGGAAGTAGGACAGACTTGGATCATCTGATCTGGGAACAGATTGGGTTCACTCACACTCCTGGTCGGGGTGGCACATTTTGTCCCCTTTCTAAATTCATGTTACCATTGTTATGGATCAGTGCAGCCAAGAGACTTCTGTAGCATGGACAATAAGGAACCAGGAAGCAGAGTTGCCCTGGGGAGTCCTCTAAAGTGTTCCAGTAAAGGCCCTACTGCATCAAGGATTTGAGGTCATCTCCCATTAGTTTCTCTTTCTGAAAACAGGCCAAATATTTGCCTTTCTTCAGTCATTGGGGGACCTCCCTCTGTCTCCATAACATTCCATCAATGATAGGAGAGTGTCCCTGCCAGTGGTCACTGCTCTCTTGCCTCCATCCCTTCTGGTAGAATGGGGTCATCATTTCTTAAGAGATCCCTGACTTTGCTTTGACTGCTTAGAACTTCTTCTGCTCTTGAGCCCTATTTGCAAGTGAAAAGGTTGGATAGGCCTTGCTGGTGAAACCTGAGGCATAGGAAACATTGGGCACCTCAGCCTTGCCTGCGTGTGCTCTTGTAAAATTCACCCACCCCTTTTGACAGCGGAACCACTTCCTTTTCTTCCTTCCGCTACTGAAGTGATTCTAGAAGCTCTTGTTGTTTTCAACATGCCAGTTTGGGCTCTTTGACTTTACTAAAAGCATCTTTTTGTGCCTGAGTAATGTTTCTGTGTTTGTCCTTTGTGGCCTGTCCTTGCCTCTGTCATGTGCAGTGGATTTTTGCACTGGAACTCTGTCAGGATTTCTCAGTTTAGCCAAGACGCTCTGCTGATATGCAGAGCACAGGGCTGGAACTTTCTTGTGCTGAGAAGAATGTGACTTTGGAGACAACCTCAGTCTTTCAGAGCCCACAGGATGCCACCCAACAGTTTCCTACAACAGAAATCATCTGCTTTCCTGAAGTTTGGGATCTGTGCTCTGCTACTTGCCCTCCTCATGCTCCTCAGGACCTTGAATTCTGCTGGATATTAGTGAAAGCCAAAGGTAATTCTTTTACATGTGGGTCAAAATGGTTAAAGTTCAATTAAAATGTTTTTAATATTGGTTGCAAATGTCAGATTTTTGTATGAAGTTCTTCCTATACATCACATTACACTGGTAGTGCTGGGTTAATGGTAGAACTTGATCGTAAAGGTCGCTTCCAGCCTCAATGATTCATGGAAAACAGTGAATGAGGAAGAGAAATGTGAAGAATCAGTTCCAAAAGACACATAGAAAATGATGGTGTCAGTCAACCAGCCCTAACTATAAAAAGATTTCCAGTCTTGGGGACCAAAATCTCAAGACAGCAGGTTACGAGATTTCATGCTACGTGATTCAAGTTTAGAAGGTTTCATCAACATCAGGTCTATACGAGAACCCCAGCCCTGATTTGGTCATGAAACCAAACCCCAAACCACGGGCTAAGCCTAGTTTAGATCTGTATCTGAGCACCCACTTCCTTCCCTTCATTTCCAATCAAAACAGGTTTCAGTTTTGGTTGGTTTGAATTCTTTGGTGAAATCTCTTGTTGGTTATTGTTGACTTTTTTCTCCCATCACTGTCTGCGATCTTAAAAAAACCCCAAACAAACAAACAAATGAAAATATCAGACCAGAAAACAATCCCCTCTCCTTTTCACAGGCCTCGTGTTTCAATTAACCAAAACCACTGTCAGCAAATGAAAGTATGACAAAGCAGTGGTGGTTTCCTAGCCTGTATTATTATCATTATTAATTATATTTGGTTTTGGTCCTAAAATGAGATGTAAATATTTCATAAATCAGGTGAATTTGGTTTTTTTATGCTTACACTTTATTGGATAAGTGACAGATATATTTAAGTGGGCATAGATTCTACCCAAATATTTTAAGTGGTTGTGTTAGCAGTCTGTCGCAGATGTGTTTATTAATTCTGGCATACAGATAAGGATTAAAAACTTGTTCTTCTCTCCATGTACTATGCCTTAAAAAAGCAAATCTTGGGACAACTGACACACATCTGACTTAAGGCCCAGTTTTGAGTATAAATCCTAATGACTTCATTAAAATGAGTAGGAGAATAGGACAGTCAATATAGCAATAGATTTATTGATCTTGTTCAGTCTTGTATACCCTCATGGAAATCACAGATGCTTTTATGGTATATTGATAAAAGGAATTGAAAGCCAAGTCCAATTGGTATTCTGTCTCTGATCTTATTACTGCCAAGCACCTTTGTTTTCAGACATCTCTATTTGTCTCTAATGAGCACCCATCATGAACTTCTTTTTTTAAAAAAAAAAAAAGTGTGCTTTTTCTTCCTTTGTTTTATGTGGTCATGCAAATAAATAGAATAATTGGCAACTAAAAAATTCTTTCTTTTATTGTGGTTCCCTTTGGAAACAGTAAAATGGATGCTCTAGAGGAGGTAGTCAGCTCCTTAGGCATCTCTGGAGTACCCACAAGGTGTTCTATTTGAACACATTTGTTTAAGAATTAATAGTACATTGGTGAGGAATAAAAATCTATCCTGAAGTGCAGATACAGGTAGGTAAGATACCTAATGTAACACACCAGAGGAAAACGTGGAAACCCAGAACATCAATCTGTTTAAGGGATTAAATAGATTTGGACACTGTCTCTTCCCAAAACAGGTGAAAGAAGCCGGCAAGATATGGCCAAAGTTTTTTCTTATTCACTGTGGGGAAGGAAGAACTTTGGCGAATAAAATAGAATAGAATACAATACAACATAATACAATAAAGTATTAGTCTGTGGTGTGAGGATATAATAAAGATTGTGGAGAAGGGAATCTGGAATTCCTGGTTGTTCCTAGTGGGGTGCAGCTTAATCCCCTCCCTTTACCTCCTAACACACCATTTAACCCTCACACAACAGCCTTAGCATGAAATTTTAACATTTTATTACTCAGGACAGAGGAAGCAGCTGTTTCTTTGGGCTCTGTTCTGATCTGTGTTTTGAGTGAGCCATCCCTTAACTTGGTGGAATTTGGTGATCAAGACCAGAGCCCACGCAGGGCTGCCAGGACCTGTTGCTGAGATGGAGGCACCGAGAACAGGGAGCCCGCGATTTGTTTTACATGACAAATCCACGGCCGCTAGAAAGCGTTTTTAAAAAATTATGATTTTTAGAGAGTCAGACAGTGTTTACATACACAATACTAGTCTGTATGCAGACAGAGGCTGGCATTATGCCAAATGCCTACAAATTCAGAACCCCATCCTCAGCTGGTACGTATCACTGTAGCTCCATTGACTTCAATGAACTGGCGCCAGTTTACATTAACTGAGGAGCTGTTGCATTATGTGGAACAATTTTTTATTTTTTTTAATGAAAAACGTGGATATGTCATTCTTGTTATCTCACAGAACCCCTTATTTGGGAGACCTTCCTCTTCTCCTTTGATATTCTTTCTTTTCTCCTTTGATTATTTCTATTTCTACCAAATTTAAGATACATTCACAATAGTTTTCTGAAGGTAGTGTATTGGGGGTGCCTTATGCTTCTCGAACTACCCCTGAGGGACTCACATAGAATTTTTTTAAGTTGAAATCTCAGAGCTGTAGGCTAATAATTCCTTACCCTGTGATTAAAATATGCATTATATCATTGAAGTGGTATCCCTTTCACATTGCTGTGATACTTAAGCATATCCCACAAAAGAGCAATCAGATGAATATTTTTGGTCATTTCCCAGGAGCTCATGGAAGCAGTGGCTGAAGGGAGGCTGCTGACCAAAAGCAGCCAAAAAAGATCCTTCTCCTAAATTTAAACTCTTTCAAGGCAATATATAATAAAATGAAAGCTGGCTCAAGCTATGATGCTGTTGGCTGAAATGGGTAATGAAATCTGTAATCAGCTTTGTCACACAGTGCTTTGGCCCAGGAAATGTACATTTATATGTGTAGCTTCCACTCCTGTCCTTTCATGTAAAAGTAAGTCTGACCTGTGTAAATATTTCCTCTACATAAACATATGTTCACATGTCCATTTAATGTCCAGCAGGTCTCACAAAAGAGAGAATCTTTCCTTTCCTGAACTGACTGAAGTGTTTTAATCTAGTAACTGGTGTGCAATTGCTTAAAGGATGTTTCATACTGGTTTTGAATTTCTTTTTAAAAGCTTTTTGAACTCTAAGGATGCCTTTTCATAAGTGTTTCTTCCTTAATCATTATGCTGTTGTCTGTTTTCCTTGAGAAGATGGATGTTTTGGATACTTTCTCTGTTCTATGTAAAAATTCTGCTTTATCTTTCTCTTTGCCATAACAGTTTTGGACGTTTTCCAATTTTAAATGAACTTGTAGTTAGCAATGAGTGTTTGAAGAAGGACTTCATGAATAATATTGAATGAGTGTCTGAATTTTTTCTCCTAATCTTTTGTTGCTCTCTTACCTACCCTGTATTTTCTCATGCAGTCATCTTGAGTCACATACCCACAGTCTGGCCAGATGTTCAGAAGAGCTCTGCTTCTATTTTGGCATTTTAATAAGTAGCCAGATTTTGTAAAGTCCCTGCCGTGTGCCTGAAATCAGAGTTTCTGGGCAACGTAAACTCTTGAAAATTAATGTTACATGCCTAAATAGAAGAGAATTTTTTTGAAAAGCAGGCTGAGATTAGGAGTTCCTGAATTACTCGAAATCTACGTCATATAATTTCCCTACTATAACTTTTCAACTTGAGGTATCAGCGGCCTTCTCACAAGTGTTGTGTTTTCCTCAAAACTTAAGTGCATGGAAAGAAATTCCTAGATATAGGGAGGCATGGAAAAAAAGCAACTGTTGACAACACAACAATTCATTCATTTCCTAACATCACAGGTCATGTACTGTATTTTAAGTCAAACAATAAGGCCATTGTTCGCACGGGAAAACAAGCACAGTTTGTGTAAAGGTTAAAAGACTGGAAAGGTTAAAGGCTGGTTTGTTTTTGGCAAGCTGTGGTTTGCTCCTCTCAGGTGAAATGGGGAGGTTTCATGCTCTGGCAATTTGCTGGAGTGCCTGCAGAGGAGAGGAGAGGCAGCTGATGTTCTTTGCCATGGCCAATCTCACCTCACTGTTTCCTCGTGCTGTATCCAGCCCCACAGTTTCCAGTTCTGTTGGAAACTTTGCATGAAGGGACTGCCTCCATCCTGTGTGTTTATGTGGTGCCTTATTCCATGCAAGCCAGATTTCATCCCAAAGCCTTCTTTTCCTTCATGACATTTTAATAGGTACAAGGAGGCTTTCAGTGTTATAAAGGGGGTGCAGGGATCAAAATCCTTGACATTTCGGTGAAATTGGCTGCTTAACTGCCCTTCAGAGTCTCTCTTCTTTGTTTTTTCCGCTGACAGGCAGCTTGGGGTGGGAGTTTTTATTGAGTCACTCTCTAAAGCCTGTTTCTTTAAGGGACTTTGGATGAGGACTTGTAGTTTTCCAGCCACTTGGATTTATCAGCATCTGAGAGGAATTATAAGGATCACCCCACATCAGAAATCGCTTGTGTCATGACTGATAAAGTGATATTAAAAGCTGCAGCAGTTTTCATCTATCAACTCCTATCTTCTCTATCAGCTGTACTTGTCAATTTCAACTGTTTTACCTTCTAGAGTATCCTGCAAATGATATTTTATAGCCAGGGTAAAAAACCCCCACAACTTAATTGTTAAAAACTGTTTTTGTTCTAGATGGAAATTACAGAAAATAATTTGTATTCCTAATTGGAAGTGAGGTATACAAGTATTGTTTATTCAGAGGTATGGATGGAGAGAAGAGCTCAAATGTAATATTGATGTTTATGCTAGCAAGAAAAATTTAATATTTTACATTGCATATATATTAAAAAAGTATAGGGAAGACTGGAAAACTGGAAGCCTGTAAGATACTGATTTTGAAATTTAGTGCTGATGGTGTTTATACTATTGTGTAAATATTACAATTCTGTCATTAAGTTTGCAAAAACAAGTGCTCAAATTTTGGCAGCATGAAGCAGATTTTCTAAGACATTTGTGAGTCTAATTGTGCAGAGACAAGGGTTTCAGTAGTTGTTTGTTCAGCCTGGCTATTATTGGCTCTGCCTTTTTGCTCCAGTGGTATCTGAGAGATCCCAGCACTTCTGAAAGTCAATCTACACTACTGTAGGTACTCCAACAGGTATGGAAAACTTGGGTTGCTTTCCAGACTTGGCTTAGCACCTGGGTATATCCAGTGTTTGTATGTTCTTGTACACAGCACTTTAAAGAATAAGAAAATGCACGGTTTAATAAACCTGGTTTAGACTTGCATCCGCCCTCCTGCCATGCAGGGCGAAGTACAATGACTCCCCTCTGTTCCAGCTGTATTTCCCACATACCACCGCCCTGTCCCACACACAACAGGTAAAAATAGAGCCAGGGCTTTGGAGGCTGGCCCTGCTGTGATGTGAAATTTCAGTATAGTCCCACTGCAGGCTGCTGTTTACACAGCCATACTGTCCTGGGACAGAGAGTCGCACAGATTGCAAGCATTCTTGCTGCGAGGAATCCGGCTCTGACAGGAATAGCCGATTCCCAAAGCTCAGCTCTGTCTAGAAAACTGGCTCTATTATCCAAGATTATGGCAGAAGAGCAAACACTCCTCCAGTTTACCATAGCTTTACCATCAAAAGGAGCTTTCTTTTAGGAGTCTGAGTTCCCAAACAGAGTGTGTTTTCCCAGGGATGTTTGGTTCAAAGTTGACAGGCAGGGTCTCACTATCAGTGCAGCATGGTTTAAGCTGGGTTTATTCCAAAGGCTCCCAGTGCAGCATGTGGCAGAGACATCTCACCAGACCACACCAGCTCCCTGCACAGGGAAGTAGCTGGCTGAGTACTTTTATGGATTCATCCTGGCTAATGATTCCTGCTGAGAGGGAGTTTTGGCACGTGCCCTTTCAGTGTTGGTTTGGCACTGGGCAGCCTCTCCCTGCTGTGGGTCAAACCCCACATTTAAAGGTACCCTCAGAGACATTTGCTCTGAGGGACATGATGCCATACATACAGTAACCAGAAAGCTGCTGACTTTAAATGCTATCTTTTATTGTCAAACATCCTCTTTCAAAACAAAAACCTTCTGTGATTTCTCTGGAGAAGCAGAGTGTGTTTGGTGTGCGAGGGGGGACTGCTGTATGTCAGCACACTCCACGTTCGGAGTATTGCCCCTCAGCCATATTCCTGCTGGGGAGAGATTACTGTTAGAATCATAGTTCAATGAAAATATGGTTCTTCTTAGCAGATGCTCAACCCCTACATAGCAATTACTGCCTAATGTTTATTTTGCAGTGGTTACTGAGAGCTGTTGAGTCACTGACATCTTTGTTGAGAGTCTTGGTTTAGGTTTTTTTTGTTTTTTTTTTACATAGTGCCATTTGATGAAGCCAAAATCCAGTTCTCAATGCCTATTGTTTCTCATGGGCTTTTGGAGAACTCCCCCCATAAAAGGCAGCATTAACTGGTTAGGGGCCAGTTAGCAAGGCCAGACAGAAACACCAGCAGAGTGTGTGAATTCTGACTGTCGTCTTCATACATGCAGAGGTCAAGAGACTGACACAGCATATGCAGATAACAAGCCTTAAATATTTGCAAAAAGCATAAATGTATTTTTAGCATGATCCTTGGTAACCCTCTGCTTATTTTCAAAAATGACTAAGTGAATTAAGAATCTATATTCCATTGTTTTCTTGAGATGTTATACCAAAATCCTTTGAAAAGGTGGTTTAGGATTCTGATTTGTTTATCTATTGCTGGACACGTTAGGCAGTGTGCCTAAGGGAAGAATAGGGCTGAGTCAAGAGATCTGGATGCAATTTTGAACTGTCACAGGGACTTTGTACTGCCTTGAATAAGTCATGCAGAGATTGCTTGAGAAAAGGATATGAACTTATGACTGGTGCCCACATTTTCTGTATTAGAAAATTTTTGAAAATCCCCATTTACCTGTCATACAAGCCTGAAGGTATCTCTCTTTCTGCTGATGATTTTCAGGGGAATTATCTGGGTATCTGATAATCCAGTGCCGTGGCCAGCACTGCTTGACTCTCAATGCTTGCAGCAATTGAGGAACTCATGACTCAGCTGCCCTTGTAGGCTCTGGGGCCTGGCTTCCCTGAGTGTTCCCTGCATGGACAGGGGCTCCCCTCAAAGGCAGGAGATAGATGGCTCTCCAAACTCAGAGCTAGGTTTGCTGATTTCTCTGAACATTTCTGAAGGAAAATAAACAGCAAGTAACCACTGTAGTGGGTATGAGATGGTTACTCACATGGTTCTTTCAGTTTCCTACTCTGGAGTCCATAATGTGCATTCTTCTGTCAAGAGCTACTGTTGATGCAGCACCACAATACCACAGATTTAAAAAAGGAAGTAAAAAGAATCAATTAGATGCAATTATAATTAAAGTCTACTGACTGCAAGTTTGTTCTGGCTGATTGGACAAGCTGAATGAGAAATTTCTTGATCATGAAATTTTGTATCATACCACCACATGTACGATTGTTTGTTTACACAGAAACCTCCATATTATGCTCTGTTTATTTTAAAAATCAAGTTCTATTTTTGCAATATAATGACATGTCAGTAAAACCAAAGGAAGCTTTGGCATATTCACTCACTCACAGCCTCCTTTAGTTACCGTCTTTCCCCCAGCAGATAAAATAGAAATTCATGCCTTCTAATAGGTTCATTTGTGAGCTCAGCGGATGTGGGAAAATGAGGGGCAAGCGAGGCAGCTGCATGATCAGGATTCCTGACTTGTGAAAGTAGATTTTTGGCAGTGGCAACCAGGTCTTTGGTTTGTTTTGCTTTGGCTGGTCTCTAATAAGGCCCCGATTTCCTCCTTGTTCTGGCTGCTGCTGAATCTGTAAGGGCATCTCGGGGTCATCTGGCTGAGGGTTTGAGGGAGCCTGAACACCCCAAAACGGACTGATTTCACTGGGTTTTACCTGGTTCCCTTAAGCAGGATAACCTGTCAGATGCTATTTTCCAATAACTCTTAGACACTTCTGGGGACTTGCAAACAAAATCCCCTGCTAGATTTTCCCACTGTGGTTTTATCTGCTCTTCTGTATTCCAGTCAAGATGCGGTGTCTTTCTCAAATGGCCACTTGGCTGAGCTGGGAGCTGTGGGGTTGGTGTTTGACTCAGTGAAACCATATCAGAGCTCTTCCACAGTGATACAGTTTAGGCTCCTTTGGTGCCAAGGATGAGATGGTATTTTTAGGAACTGCTGGAGACTTGACACTAAGAAGTGTAAGCTCAGCACTCCAGAAAACCTCCAGCAGGATCCTGTCGAGGACTGGTAAGCCTGGATCAGCCTGTACTTTTACAATAATTGCTCTGAGAAAGCTAATTCTCAACAGGCCTGTATTTGTGCAGTGTTGGTTGCTTTAAAAGGAAAAAAATAAAAAAAAGAAAAAATAGAAAAAATGTCAGAATTATTCTGTTAGACTGCAGTGACTGTGTGCTTGCCCAGCTCCAGGTGGTGTGGGCATTTGCCTTGTGAAACAACCCCACGTTTCAGAGGCTGGCACAATATGATTGCTGTATTCAGCAGCCCAGGCTTCTTGGAGTTGCAAAGGACCATCCATTGAAGAGTGACAAGAGATCATGAGAAAGTTTGTGGGTGTTTACAGGAATTTGCAAATTTCCCATTCATTTTCTATGAGATACTCACACGGGCTGGCATTTCCTGACCCAAAAAAAAAAAATAAAAAGGAGGGGGGTGCTGGGAGGGAAAGAAAGCACTTGTCATATCACTAATCATGTATTCAGAGCTGCAGGAGGTACAGAAAGACACTGAATAGGTCCATGTGGATAATGGGGCAGATACTCATGTGTCTGTACTCAAGCCAGGCTGGGATCTCGTGGCGTGCAGATGGACTGGACTGCTGTGGGATTTTCAGAGATGAGGTGGTCTGTGGCCCTGGCTCCTCCTGCACATTGCTGCTCTTGGATGTCAAGATTGCATTCACAGTTCCCAAGTTCAAACCTCAGCATACTACACACCCACAGATTCCCACAGCTTGGTGCTGCAAAATGTGCCCTCTAACAGAAACCTCCCAGTCTTTGTGTGCTTTTTGTTGTTTTTTTTCACCCCTGCAATGAACCATTTTGTTTTGAACAGAAGATTGAACACAGCTAATATTCCCACCTGTGATCTGGTCTCTCATGTGCTAAACTTGCAGTAAACAAGTATTAAATGATCCCACCACCTTGATTCTCACTTGCAGTGGGATGTTTATGACAGTGGCACGTCTAAATGACCTGGAAAATATTTCAGCCTTTTTGCCTGCCTCCCTCAGTTGTTCTTGAGAAAACAGGCACAGATTTTGCTTATTGCTCCTGAAGGAATATCTTCAAAGGAATAACTCAATTAGTACAAGAAAAACAAAACAAAACCAAAGCAAAAAATCACACCTATTCTTTCTTTACTTACCTCTGCTGGTTTAATTTTCCTGAACAGAATGTGTATTTACTGATCAGTCACAAACCACAAATCTTTAATAATATAAAATTTTGGGAACATCAATTAATGTTCACCAAGGTCCTTTTTAGTGAAACACAGGCCCATTGCTCTAAAGAACTGGAAACTTTAGTAGAAAAAGGCTGGTGTGTGAAGGGAAATAAGGAGCAGTGGCCAGAGCTGCAGAAACAATGACAGAATACATCCAAGTGTTGTTTGTGAAAATGTTGCTCTGTGTCCCTTTCATGTGACTCTGCTCACCTGTTTAGCACAGTGGATCTTGTTCTTTGCAAAGCACAGCCTTCTGCTCAGCTGAAGGACATGTACAGTCAGTCCATCTGGGGCTGAGGACTCTCCTTATGCAAAGAACCATATGTGGGTGTGGGATTTGTGAGATATTACAGCAGCACTTAGGCTCCTTCAAAATCAAAATCAGGAAAGAATATTTAGATAGTTTATCCATAGCAAATAACTCAGCAAGTCTGTCACCAGTGCCCTTCTGGTCTGTGCAGATACTGCACACAGTAATTCATCTCTATAGAAAGAGCCCATCAGTAAAGGCCACCCATTCTTTCCCAGTGAAGACCACCAATCCTTCGGTTGTCACGACTTCTCTGAGCCCATTGTTCCTCACTTCCTTTCTCATATAATAATTCTGACTTCCGTGACCTTTCTGTCTGCTCCTCCAACATGGATTTTAGAGCACCTACCACAGAAACAACACTGAATCCCAATGATTATTGGTCTTCATTCCTTTCACCCTAGATGGAATTGTATTTTCCTTTCACTCCATTTCCGTTTAGACTTTCTTTTCCAATTCCTTTAAACAGTCTGTCTTGGCTGCCGAGTTTGCAAAGGCCTCTTGTTCTCTTTACTGTGTTTTTCTCACACCCCTCTGAAAGCCACAGGGTCAAAACAATGCTTCTAATCTCATTTGAAATCCCTTGTGTACTTTGTTTAGTTACGTTTTTGTGCCAGTGTTTTTGACAGATTTTTTCTTGTAAGTGGGGGTTGCAGTTTCTTCTCTGGGGTTGAAATTCTGGTTTCATAGAAATCAATGTAAATCAGACCAGGATTATGTTGAGAATCCTGAAAGAAGAAAGATTGTTATTGCTTCTTGTTCCCACATTTCTAGAGTTTTAGTAGACTGTATAGAATTTTGAGAAATAGGAAAAACATTCTAGGTGAGAGTATAGGTAAGAACAAAATTTCTTTCACCTTGTCTCAGGAACATTGGTTTGAATTTTTTTCAGATGTATTGAACCACAGTGGATTTTTTTCCTTTAGCTATAAATAGTACATTTGTTTTTTCTGCCATTCTGCCATCTTTATTTATACTGAGTGTGCTCCAAACCCCTCTGTAGTTAGTGGAAACACTTTCAGTGAACTCAGTGAACTCATCTCAGAGTTTCCCTACTCCACCTGAAGTCAGAGGGAAATTAGAAAGGCTGCCTGTGGCATGAGAGACTGATGGTTTCAGGAGAGAGAAGTCTGCCTTTATTCAGTGCTCTTTTTCCCATTTGAGGGAATGTTGCTTTAGGATGTAAGAGGACTCTTCTTCTGCTTCAGTCCCAATCTGTCTCGATCTTATGTTTTGTACTAATGGCAGATACTAAATCCATATTCTTCTGATTCTTGTAAAATAGCTAAAGGCAATAAAGGCCAAAATACATTAAATTATATTTATTTTTACTCTTTTGGGCTTCAGTCTCCTTTTGCTGCTTTTTAAAACATTTTTTTTGTGTAATAAATCCATCTGGAATAGATAGATTACAGTCACATTTACATCTCCCTCTGAACCACGCAGGAAAAAATTAAGAGGTGATGCTTTGAGTGCAGGCAGAGGTAAGAAATGGTGGTGGGGACTCACCTGTCTATTTCTTTCTATATACCATGGAATTCTTATTTGGGACACTTGGCAAAAATTGTATAGTGGAAAAATAAGCATTATCATTATGAGCTCTCTCTAAACATGGACAAGAACAGGTGAGAAATTAAAAATTTAAAAAAAAATGCAGCAAGTCTTTCACAGGATGATTCTTTTGTAACAGGAAGCTCATTCCTAACTAGAACTGTGCATGAGACACCAGGCACTCCAAGCTGAATTTGTTGCACTAACTGTGCCCTGGGGGGCTGCTGACCAGTTAGGAGGATCAGCAGAAGAAACAATAAAGCATTTTTATTAGCCTTGAAGTCAGACCAGTGGGAATTTTCCAGAGAAGGGCCTACCCTAGTCCTCTTTCATTAACTTCCTCCAAACTATGAAAACAATCAGAAGAAGGGGGGCCAGAAAACCCCATCGTTTGTTAATTACGTGGGTGTTTTGGAACTGTCAAAATGTGGTAGCTCCACAGCACTTGTCTCAACCACTGGGTATAAGTGCTTGTGGATATCTTGTCCCCATGTCAGGAAACTGCACTGCTCTTTGGAGATGAACTGTATTTTGCTAATGGCTTATTATGGAATGGTTTGGGTCAGAAGGGACCTTAAACACCACATGGTTCCAGCTTCACCTTCCACCAGACCAGGTTGCTGAAAGCTTCGTCCAGTCTGCACTGGAACACCTCCAGGGATGGGACAGCATTCCACTTCCATCCACAGTTTCTCTGGGCTGTTCCAGTGTCTCACCACCCTCACAGTAGAGAATTTCTTCCTGGTACCTAATTTAACCTTGCCCTCTGTCAGTTTAAAGCCACCCCCCCTTGCCCTGCCACCTCATCATGATGATCATCGCGGCCAAAGGTCTCAGACAAAACAAAGGCACAGTGCAAATGTGCACTGAGAGACAGAGATTTCAACAGAAGAAATGCTTTGAGTTATTACTTGCATCTGATATTCTCACTGGTAGGGCTGTATCTGCTGCTGTCAGGTCAAAGAGTTTTTTGTTTCTCTCACTGTCCAGGAATGCTGCAGCAGCAGCAGCAGTCATCCCAGGTGAGGGATGATGGCCCTCTGCTTAGTTTGCTGCCCTCTGGTTCAAGCTCTGAGTATTTTAATCTGACAGAAATAAAGATCAGGAATCTCCAAGAGTGCTATTTGCTGACAGATAACAACACTTCTAGAAACTTCTGTGAGTTACAATTTTCCTCTTGTGTCTTACTCTGGTCTGCTGTAAAGGATAAACACCTAAACCCTTGATTTCATTGGGAAATAGATACATAAATACCTTTAAAGATTTGATTTAACACTGGATCTAATAGGCTCTGAAATAACAGCATGCCCTGAATTGATTTTTGCTGAGCATACTCAGATCCTTTTAAACTAATGCTGCAGCTGAAGCTTTAGGCACTGCAGAAATGTGATTCTAAACCAGGGTTCTTAAGGTCACCTGGTTTTTAGGATTGTCTTTCAGTGAAGGTGAAACTACTTTATTTTTTTTATATTTTTTTTTAAACCAAAGGCAAGTGCTTCTCAAAAGTTGTTACTACTTAAAGGTAGCATCAATGGTTCAGCAAAACTTTTACTGTGACTGCTGACTTGAATTTTGAGAGGTTTTCTTGTATATCAAAGCCAAGAGACAGCTTATGGGTAGCTCTGTGCAATTTCTTGACATTTGGTTTTGAAGATGACCATAAGGATTTCAGACCAATATAGTTAATCTAACTGTACACTATTCTTTCTTCAGTGTCTTTGCATGCTTAAAATAACCCAAAATTATTTCTGACTAAATATGCTTGTCAAAAAACTGGAAATACCACAGTTGATGAAATGAGAACAGGTTGGGCCAACTTTTTTTTTTTCTCTCCTTATAATTGCCAGTTATTGACTTCCTTTTTTTCAAGGTCACCAGAAAGCTATGGAAAACTTTATCCCAGAATATTGGGTTTACTGTCATTTTATGAAGAAAAAACTTAAAATACGTGAAGAACTTGCAGAGTCTCTGCCCTCAAGTCTCTTTACAAGAAACTATTTTTGTGATTAGATGCTGGACCAAGCTGCTCTGCAATTTTTCCACTGCTATTAACTGTAAATAACTTCCAGCCTTGGATTAACCCTTTTAGCTCCTGACAAGCAAAACTGTTCTGTATCTGCTGGGCATAATGAGAGAAACAGATGAGCTGGGAATTTGAAGCTGGGTCTGAGACAGAGCTCTTTTTTGTTGGAACTGTGTTTATGAACCCTTCTGTAACTTTCTCATTCCTGACTCCCCTTAGAGAGTGCAAGTATTTTTATCGGGTAGAACATTTTTGGGAAACACATCCATGGTCGTGGCTGGATTTTGATCTTGTGCCTGCTGAAGCAAATGACAACGTTCTTGCTGGCCTTTGGGAAATGGTTGTGTGCTCTGCAGACATTGACCTGAAAAGACTTTAGGATCTCTCTGATAGGCCCAAGCTGGAAAGCCGTAGCTCTGAATTCAGTTTTTAATTCTGTGTAGTTGTCCAAAGGCAGCAGGACCTCAGATATGAGTGGGAGTGGATCCCGTAAATGCTAAAAAAAAAATGCTGATAGGAATAAAAATAGGAATACTGGCTGAGTTAAGGAGTAAGGCAGCTCCTTTTGAGCAAGTCTTGAGAGGCAAATTATCTAGTCCTGTGCATTGCCTTCTGGAATGTTCATATAATGCCAAGATCATGTCTCAGTCCTGACTCCTAAATCCTCTACCATGGCTTAGTTACAGAGTGGAATCTGGCTGAGAATTTTCAGATGCCTTTGTGGACACTAAAGACGATGGAAATACAAGGAAAAAGTCCATGCTTCAAAGTGTGTGATGATTTGGACTCTAAACATTCCAAGATTAAAGATGCTGCAATACTATGGAGTCCTGTGTACCTGTCAGGCTGCAGCTGAGCTGATCTGTGTTTTAAATGCTCCAGTCACCCATACAAAGCTGAAGAGTGACCCTATCATGGATTTAAGAGATGCAGGCTTCCCTTTGCAGGGCAGGTTTCCACCTCTTCTTTATCCACACCAGTGCTGTGAGGTCTCCTATGAAACACAGAGAGTTCTTTTCACATTAAAACTCTTATCAGAGAAATACAGTATGAAATGGATTAATTGAAGATCAATCTTATGCCATATATTATGGGTTGAGAAAGTTTTATATCTACTCTCACTTTGCCACAAAAGAGGGGAAAAGACCATAAAAAAATTCTTGCGCTAAAAACATTCCCAGGCACTTTTGGGTTTTTGTTTGGTTTTTTTTTTTTTAATTTTCCTTTTTAATGGGAATTATGCCACAGACGAGCTGGCTTATAAAGTTCATTAGGTTTTAAAACTATGTTTCAGCCTCTCCGTCAGACAAAATTAAAAATTGGCAGGAGATCACGTGGGAAAATTCTGGCAGAGCTGGAAAGTGGTTCCAGTCTCCCCATGGTCTTTGGAGAAAGATTCTGGCTTTTCTCTTTCCTTCTGGGAGCTGGACAAAGTTCTCCAATTCAGCACCCATCAGCAGGACATTACCACTGGCTTGAATAAAAATCAGGTTGTGTATCAAAATGATGAATAAATGTGTTATCACTAATTACCTGAACTGCACCCAACTACCCTGGCTGGAATGCTGGTCCTTAGGGCTTTCCATAGGATTTTTTATTCTCATTCAGGTCATGAGCATCTGTAGTGGAACTTCTGGATTTTGCAACCAAAATGTGGCTTTTCTTTCAAAACTAAACCTGTCAGCTTTCTGTTTCAACTGTGAGGAGAGGACTGAGGCCTCTTAAGTCTGTCCTCTATGTCTCTGCCAGCTACTTTCCTTCCACAGTGTTCCGACCCCCAAAAAGAATCATGACAGCCAAAATAACTTGTCTTCATTGGAAGTTGTGATCAAAAAGAAATATTACTAAATCTATATTTTTACTGCTTGTTTTTTTTCAGAACACCACTCCCCAGGCTTCAGATCACTGCCTGGGACACTGCTATGGTTGGAGCTGGATAAATCTTCTGTCCCATCCTCTTTGTTTAATCTGGGATTCTGAAATATATTTACGCATCAGAAAAGGTAAATGTAAATCTTTTTGTGTTTTCATCCTGCAGCTTGGTTGTGCTGCTCATAAGGATGAGCCTGTAAGGTTTTGGGAGCCAGTTGGACTGGGGGTTCTGAGATGGAAATTGTTGTTTGTGCTGAGCCCCATGCAGCAGAACAGATCCCATTACAGGTTTGGGGCTGCATCACAGGGGAAACAGCAGATGGTTGAAATGGACATAAAGAGGAGGGGAGATCAAAGGAGAAGAACTGGGAAACGTTAAGGTTGACTTAGGCTGGCTCTCTCTAGCCCAATCCCAATATGATGTTTTGTTTTTCTGTCTTCTGTGGAGGAGTAGAAAGGAATAAACAATGAAAAAAAACTTTAAAGTGTGGTGGTGGTGGTGGGAAGTAGGGCAGATTGAAAACTATTAAGTTATATTATTGGTGCAGAAACCTTGGCTACATATGGAGCCCAAAACTGTTATAATTTTCCTTCTCAGAGGCAAGGCAACTGTGTATCCAAATTAAGCATCAAGGAGAAAATATTTTCTTTTCCAGATTAAGCTAGAAGACTAACATTTGGTGCTGGAAAGATACACTTCTCTGCTATGGTTTCTTCCTGATGAGTTTGCAAACCTTCCCTGAATTGTTAATTCACCCTTTCCATTTGAAATTTGAAAGGCAAAAGGTTTTATTTTACCATTTTGTCTATGCACACATGTCAGGGTGAAAAAGGGGGAAGGAGGAAGCAAGGCATGGAGATGGGCTCTTGTGTTTTGCTTTAAAGTCATGTGTTAAACATAATCCCTTTGCATTCATCTGTAGAAACAGTGTCAGTATCCACAGGGGGCTGCTGTGTCTGAACAAGACTGCTCAATTTGTTTTTGATTAAGCATAATTATTTATTGCAAGATATGGAGGTACTGGTAATACCATCTGAGTCCTGGCAGGGAAGGTGTGTGTTATGATTTGGGTTTGTTGTTTGTCTTGGCTTAAATTTATCTCCATCACCCAATTTTTTTTTGGACAAACAAACAGGGATGTATTTTTGGGATGCAACTTAAAAAGCATTATTTATCCTGATCCAAAGACCAGCAAAAAGAGCAACCTTCAAAGATTTTTCTATAATGGAAATGAAACAATCAACACAGAAATATGAGGAAGAAATTACACCCATTAAATACATCTAGACTGATGAATGATATGATGGCTGCCTATTCAAGTTGGAAATTTTACACATGATTGAAGCTTTATTTAGTCTAATGAAATGTGCTTCCTGAATGCTGCATCTGAGTGACGGCGTGACCTAGAGCACAAAAGAAAGTATTATGTGATTAGACTGAGATCATTCTCATTTAAAGTCATTGTGATATAATTTTACATTTTTAATTAGCAGCATATACTTTTGTGTCCATTGCCTCTTTTATTGCGAATACCTTTTCAGGTCTTGTCCTTCCACAGGCTTGTTTGAAGCTCAGAACAGATTAACAGCAAAGGGGTTTGGAGTTCATTGATCCTTTTTTTTTTAAATCCCCCCCCTGAAGTGGTGAATGGTGGGAGGGGAGAAAGCTGATCTTTCAGAATAGGCTCATCTTGTGCTGAATTTTTCCTGAGTTCCATAGGACACTCTATATATTTTAGCTTGAAATACAGCTTAAATACCTTGCTTGACCCATGAAAATATTGATAGTCACAAAATCAGTGAAATCAGAGTTACTGGTGAAGCAACTGATTCTAGAGATATTCCCCTCAGGATCTTGGCTCTGCCAGCTGGGATTTCATGAGGGTTGTGGCATTATGCTGACTTACATCACAGGGAGTTTGGACCTACATCCTCTACACCACACATTTCTTACCCAATTCACCTTTATGAGCTGGGCCTTTACTTTGAAGCTGTTTTGTGTACCAGGCTAGAAGGTAACTCCCCACACAGAAATCCAGTGTTTGGATTAAAAGCTATTAAAACACACTTGACTCGAGCAAAATTTAACGTGGTTCATAATACAATTTTATGAGCTATTGAGATTTCTGGCACCATAAAATGAGTTTGTTAATGGGTTTCATCAGTTGTTACTTAAAGTGATGTTAAAAAGTAATGAAGGGGGAAAAGTAAATGCAAGGGGTGGACTTGCTTCTCAAGTCTGCAGTTCTTTCCTTTCCTGGAGCATTAAGAGGGGTAAGCAAGCATTAAACAGGTTCAGTGTGCTGCCTTTGTGTGAAAGAGCTCGCTGCAGACCCCATATTTTCAGATGAATATGAACTTGCTGACCACAATCCTGACTTTTAGCTTGTTAGTGAAGTTGACTGATGAACACCCAGGACCAGACAGATAAGCCAGACACTTAATCTATCTACTGTATGTGTTCAGTCAGACTAAAGCTTTATCAACCATTTCAAACTGCATTTCAAGAGCATATTGTATAGCTTCTCATTACCATAAATCACTGAATTTGGAGGCAGTAGCAATTTAACCATCTCATTCATGAGGCATCTGAAGGTGTCCACAAACCTGTAAGTACCTTAATTTGTGCCTGTGTGGAAGATTCATAATTCCTTAGCACATTTCCTGTTTCTATTAGAGCCTGTAGTTGAAATTTGTGAGGGCAAAAGAAAAAGTCAGGAACAGCCTTTCAGTAACAGTGTTTAAAATATTTCAATTTGAAATTTAGGCTCATTTTCTTAGATCCTTTTTAATTCACTGCATAGTTATCTTCTTAATCTGGCTTGTATTTCCTGCTACAATGAAAGGAATAAAGTGAAAAAAGTATTATAAATGCATTTGTCAATTGCAGAATAAAATCTAATGCTGAGAGAGACAAAAATTTATCCTTTCTTAAATGAGACTTCCCTATTTTTTGCCTGTCTTTTTAAACTTTTTAAACTCTGTTTTTACACATACAGTTGTGTAGGCTAACCATATATTTCATGAAAGCAAGGCAGAATGTTTGCAGGTAGGGAGGGCAAATTTGCCTGATCATTTTTTGTGCTATTTATGGAATTTAAGCTTTAGATGTGCTCCGATCATTTTTGTTCTGTTTCAGTTATTGTGTGGCTTAAACTTCAAGACATGAGGTCCAATAGCCATTCCAAAATCTCATGTTAGCATTCCAAATCTCACATTAGCACTCTGGATTGGGACAGACTTAGGTACTTCCAACCAAGAGAGATTTGACTCCTTTTGGAGCCTTGCTGAGATGGCCACACCTACAGGCATAGACAACAGCCCAACCATTGGCTCCCAGGAATAAATTAAATACCATGGCCAAATTATTAGAAGCCTCCATATTTATGTCATCAGAATGTCATTGTTTTCATTGTTTTTTAGGTATTTTTGTACCTTTTTTTTCCTTGGTGACCGTAGTAAGTGTACATTGGCATGGTATGTGAGAAACTGGTGCAGCCTGTTTGAAGTCATAAAACAATTGCGTATGTTACAGCTTATCAAACCCAAGGGTTTTTTCATTATTTTCCCCTCAAATTACATTTTGCAGCCTATTAAGCATCATTTTCTGATAATTGGTGAAGTCTGAGTGCAGTCTCTGTAGTTTATGGCTGGTCTAGATTTGGGGCAGGCTTTGTGCATTATAAACCTGTCAACAAATCTTGTTTTCAGCTGTGGTGTAGCACTGAAGGGCAGCTGAGGAGGAGCCATGATAAAGTCTTTGGGACAAATTACACATCACAAATTAATTATATGTAATGCTTGGCATAACAAACATGAATTTTGGGCATGACCATAATACTTGTTTTTACTGCCAACGATTATCATCTGCTTTAAGTCATGTCTTGGATGAGGAGTGGATCTTGTGATGTTACGGTAAATGCACAGAATATGAATAAGCAGACACCTATGTGTTTAAGCTCTGCATGAGGAGATTAAGTACTTGACTGTGGATATACTTCAGGTGCATTCAGAGAAATTTGGTTTCCCATGTTAACTGCAGTGAACGAGGGGAATTATTTCCATGGGTTTCCGTGAACTTTTGGATTGAGGCCCAGAGCCTGATCTCATACTTTGCCTAGAGGAGATTTCTGAGAACATGCAGACTTGGGCATCCAAGGGACTAGCAATGCCAGAGTGGTTGTAAAGAGCCACAGCCAGGCCCTTTATTTACAAGTTAAATGACTTCCCCAATGTGTTCTGGGGAGCTTTAGGCAGCTCATGGTTTGTTTCACCTACTTAACATCACACTGAGGAAGAGTTGAGTCCCCGTCCTTTGACAGACAACAGATCAGCTGGTTACAAATGTTGATCAGCTGTATAAAAACAGAGGGTGAGAGTACACTAGGACTGAACTTTTGGCTCTGTGGACTGTGGGAAAATTAGTTATACAGAATTTTGGGTCTCCTCTGCTGAAATGCAGCTCTTGATCACTGTAATTTTGGATGATGCCTAAATGGTTTCTCGGACTGTGCAAACCACAGGCCATCCTGAGCTTTGCCAAAGAATGAAGAGTGGCTGAGTGGCTGTGCTTCTTCACAGCATGTTTCTGAGATTTGTCAGTTCTGTCACACTCCTCAGGCCTGTGGAAAGGAAGGGAAAGGGGTTTCCAGAGATATTCTGTTCATAATTATGAGGAAATTCACAGCCACACCACATAAAAACCTTCTAATGGTTCTTGCATTGGCACATAAATGGTAGTGAGAAGGATGTAGTTTAAAAATACAACACAGACTTTTTTTCTTATAAAACATTTCAGGAAATCCTGCATTTTAGTGGGAATCTCTCACCTTTGAAGAATGCTGCATTTGAAGAATTTATAATGCTCTATTATCTCTGAGCCTAATTTGCAGTGTACTTATGTAAAGTGAAACTCAGTCTGCAAAGATACTTCTTTCTGAGCGTTCTTATTGCATAGCTATGTAAATGTTCCTATGCAAGTAGAGACAATAATTATGGCTTAAGGCTGTATACATTACAAGCAGGGAATTCCTCATGCATTTAAATACATATTTTAGAAGCAAATCTGGATCTGGTTTCAAAATCCAGAGTGGATTGACACCAGTTTACATCATCAGTATCTGGCCTTTCGAAATTCAGAGAACCCATTACAAATAAAACTTGTGGTGGGGGGAGACTGGAGTTGTATCATATAGCAAGTGAGCACAGGAATGGCTGGCAGGAGAATGGTATGCTGCAGATGAACTGGATGGGGGACAGATTTGCACTGTTGTGAAACACATGGGAAAAGTCCCTTCTGTTTATTTCTTTTTTTTCACCCCCTTATTAATTTACCGCAACCACAGGCCATGTGTTCCAGTTCCTGTCTGGGAAAAGGGGCTGGGTAGGCTGTGTTGTGACTTAGTCAAACCAAGGATCTGAAAGCAGCCGGAAAACCCCAAGAAATTCTGAATTTCTCATAAAATTGCCCAGGAGAATTGTTTGTAAACCACTCAGCACTAGGGACAAGGCCACTCTGGTCATATTGTGCTCCCTGTTTGGTGTTCACAGCTGGAATGAAGGGCATCAGCTAAAGATCAAGTGGACCAAATATCTTCAATGAAAGCTTATGCCTTAAAATCGTTGGATTCATAGTGCAGCCAAAAATTTATGTTCAGTGTTAGCAGAGCAGTGATTTGTGTGAAATATCCCAGCACCTATGTACTTTGGAAAGAGCTGCTGTGCTTCATGTAGATCATATTGGTAATTGATAATACAAAATTGATAACTGATAATACAGAAGAGCTCCTGCTTAAGCTCCTCCTTTCCTTTCTTGCTCTCAAGGTGAGATGAGCATGTTGCTGTTCCTTATATAACACAGATAATTTCCTCTGATAAAGGATCTGACAGGCTTGAAGCTCCCTCTGGTTCTTTTTCTTTACAACCACTCCTGTAAGATCAAGCCTCTCACCTGCCCTCAGATAAAACTTTGCAGCATCCTAGATAGGGATGGAGATATGTTTATTGCCTGGCTTGTAAAGTAAAATTTATTTAAAAAATTCATAAACTATTGGTTTAGCAGGCTTAAAATCCAATATATTGCTTTTTATGTGGCTCACCTGTGATAAAGATATGATGAGTAAAGTTAACCTCTCACCTAAGCACTCTCCCTGTGGCTTTAGAAGGCTGAGCATGGTAAGAGCAAGAGCACAGCTAGGTAAGTGGAAATATATCTGGGAATTAGTATAATCTTACCTACTGCTGCTGGTGAGACAGCAGTGAAATTACTTCTCTCTGATAAGATTGATTAGGGTTGTTGAGACATAGTTTTAAACTTCTGTTGTAGGTTTAAATATCTACTTTTTATCCAGTGTTTATGTTAAACTTCAGCATTTTCTTCTTTTTTTTTTTTTTTAATTAACTCTAGCCCTTTTTTTTTTTTTTTTTCCCCTGAGTGCCTATTTATATTTTGCTACCAATTGTGAATTTAAAAGAAATGTTTACCTTTTGGATTTCTCTATCCCAGGCTTAATCCTTCCCCAAGACTCAAATGAGATCAAGGTCAGGTTTTGTCATTAAAGATGGAGAGGGCACATTTCTTTCCTAGTGTGCCTCAGCCACATACAACTTAAGTGGTTTGGTCAGTGTGAAAGACTGGATGGATTTAGTAACTCTGGTATAAAGGAGGAACTGTTATTTCATAATTTTTCACTTAAATTTGAAAGACCTAAAACATTTAGAATAGAGGGTAATTGGTGTGTGTTGCAAAGACAGACCATTCAACAAAGAGCCTTAATATTTACTCTTGGCACTAATGCACTGTTTGTCAAAGAAAATTTGGAATCCTTGCTGAAATATATTTAAATTTGAATTGCGTATATAGTATATAATTACATCCATAATGACTATATCATGTATGTGTGCACATATATTTTGTAGTGTTATTTTTACTCATATCTGGAGCTGAGACTAAAAACACTTTCAAACTCAATGACTTTGATAACAAAAATGAGAGAATTTTTACTTTTTAACACCAATATGGAATTTTGTTAAGTCATTTCCTTGAGGGGGAAATTCTGAGTTTGGAGAGGGATGTTGTACTGTGACAGTACTCCTGGTTTAGGAGACTGGTTAGGCTGGTATTAATAGGCATCTGGACTTGTATATATTCTACCTCTTTCCCTTTTTTTTTGTGAAGAAATTAGTTTTCAGATGTTTTGTTGCTCCTCCTTCTCACACAGACTCAAATCTGCACATGCTGCTGAGTCAGAAAATGTGTTTGGGTGCTGTTTGTTAAACACGTATTTACTTCTGTCTGTGCCTTAAGACACAGACTCACTCTTTGAAGAGTAAAATGTTCCCAAACATGAGGAATTGCCTTGATTGGAACACTGTGTATGTGGAGATGCTGCAGTTCAGGACCCTGCAGGTGTGTCAGTCCATGTTTGAGCCCATGTAGGTGACACAGCTGATCACCAAGTGAGCCAGAGCTGGGGTCTGTAATGCTCCATCTGTTGTTCAGCCCACAGCTAACAGCCCATGGCTACTGGGGCTCATGGAAAAGGTTCCTCTGGTACAAAAATAGAAGGAACAGCCTTCTGACAAGAGCTGGCACCTTCATGACAGCCACATCCTTTGACACCGTGGTGTAATGCAGTTCAGCGTGCTTTGAAGGCCCAGTTTGGTGGTGGTCCTGCCTTATCTCTCAGTAGATACTGATCCTTATCACAGAGTCATAACAAACTGTTTGGGGGAGTTGGAGGGGGTGAGAGAAGCCTTTGGCTTCATTTAGAACAAGCCTGACGTGAGCATTGAGATATTCTGTACTTTTGGGTGGCTGGCCTTTTTCATGTCAAGTTTTAAGCAGTTTGTAAAAATCAATGCAAAGTTAGACCTGCTCCATTTATCCTACTGGAATTCTTGTAGTCAAGAACATTCTGTTTAATTCTTTTGTGACTGCATCTGAATGATAGGAAATGGTGTTCTAGAGCAATTTCTCAGGCAAATGCAAGGTTGTCTTAGTAACTTGTGACCCCCTTGACTCAGAGTTTGAGGAGAGAAAAGAAGAGGTTGTTCAGTGATTGGAGGAAAGCGGGGCAAAGAGTTATCTCAGAGCTGTGATATTTGGCTTCCAGTGGGCGCAGAAACTTGACACACATCAAATGTCAAACTAGCTGATAGCAGACAGGAAGGATTAGTGTTGACACAGCAGAGCTGACCCCTGCCAGCAGCGAGGCTGTGTTTAAATACAGCCACGTCGCTCTGAAGTCACCCCGGGCGTGCGAGCGGTACGAACTGGAGGTGAAGGTATAGGAAACACGGGGTGTTGGGACATTCTCCTGCCTAATTGGGCTGACAGCTCAGTCTGGATGGAGGACAGTGTTTATTTACTCATTGTTGTGTGATGAGCAAATAGAAAGATATGCCTGCTTTAGCCCATGCTGATATTGGTGCTAACACTGTCTGGCTCCAGCTGCCGTAAGCCAGGACAATACAACACAAAAACTTCCTATTCACCATCACTTCTGAGTCTGTCCTGGCACAGATATGCAATGACCTCAGACCACAGTTGGGTCTAATAAGGAATTTATCTTCATGGAAATGTGACCTCTTGCTACCAGAAGGCTACAAAAATACGAGTAACAATGGGTAAATGAAGATAAAGGTTTATCCTGGCCAACTGTTGCATTTTCAAAACAGTTCAACCCTGCCATGAAAAAAACTACTGTTTGACATAGGACACTGTCTGAAACTCTTAAAAAAGTTATCCAGGTCACTGTGGAAAGAACATGGTCTTAGTATTGTTTTTATAAGTGAAAATTACTGGATTGATTCTTTTTTCTTTTGAGTGATGCAGACATTCAATATCAGTTTTCAATTCCCAGAATCCACTTTGGATACAGGAAAAGAGATTTCAGGAAATTCAGTTTTTCACCAAGGAATTAGGCTTTTTCCTTTCTTAACCTCCACCCTCCACACTAGGAGTTCACACTCTGTATGTGCTTTTAATCTTGACTTCAATATATTTTACTGTGGCCGGCTTTTAGTTACAGTTTAATAACTTCAGCTTTATTTTGCCCCAGGCCATATTATAATGAATAAAAAGCTTTTTCTATGATTTAGCTGAATTTATGCAGCTGCCCTTGAAACAGCTGCATAACTTTTCCTACTGACTAGGAAGGGTAGCAGTTTACTCAGCACAGACTGATCAGCTGAATTCTACTTCCAAACTCAGTTTTGCCAAAAAATCACGTGAAAAAGAATGCAGATCCATGACCATGCTTCCAGATACCTTGTGAAATGTTGATATTTCTTAAATTAAAATTGTCCTCACCCCCAGAAGCAATTTAGACTGAATAAGGACCATATTTTTATATGGTTCTGCATGTTACTTTGCACCATGAAATCTTTAATCTGATGAGGGCCCTCTGATACACCCAAAAGAGCTGCTTCCCAGTTTCCAGTCTTATGAAGGAAACAGTGAGTGGATATGGGAAGAAGCTTGCATCAGCCATTGGTTATTTTACATTTGATCACTTCTAGGTTGGCTCTTCCTGTGAGCCCAACTTACAAGCAGGTGTGATCCATCAGTGGCTGCATCAAAATCTACAGAGAGATGTCAAAAGTGAGTCTGCAGAGCCTGTGTGGTGGTTCTGACAGGAATGACATGGCCAGCCCAAAGCAGACATTGAGCCCTTCACCTTGTTCATTTTGTGTCTTAAAATCCTGCATCTGAAAGGGAATACTAATCCAGGAGCCTGTGTGGATTCCAGCCTAGCAGACAGCGAGGAGGTTGGATATACACTCTGTGTGGGAACCTGCCTACAAATTGAAGGATGGCAGATAGGATGGAAGAGGCAAGAGGTCAGTAGTATGCAGCTTAGGGAGCACGTGGTTTGAATGCAGCTGTGAAACCTAAGACACCTCATCAATTTGTGAGGCTTCTTTAATAAGGGCCCAGCTTCATCTTTATGCAGGGAATCCTCTCCAGAATTCCAGACACATGAAAGACATTAACTCATAATGCCTAGTAGTCTCCTGAGTACCTGTTAATAATTATGGCTGGCCTTTTTGGCCTTAAGAAGCTTTCTATTACCTGGTGTTAAACCTTTTAGAGTAAACTGGCAACCAGCATAGGATGGTGAATGTGAAAAGGTGTGTTTGTTAATACTTCTGTGCACTGACAAATCTGAACCAAGTGCATGGTTCTTACTCATTCAGGATTAAAATTATCAAATTGAAATGAAGAACAGCTATTTACATGTACTTAAAATGGCAGGTTTAAAAGAAATCTTGTAAAGGAAAGAAAAAAAAAAAGCAGCAATAAACTCTAGTCTGAGATCATACTATTAAACAGAAATATTATTAAAAGAACAGTTTTCAGAAGAATGAGAATGATCAGTTTGCCCAGCTGTTCTAGTAGCAAGGAAAATGTTAATTAAAAAATAATTCTGCACACATACAATTTTTCTCAGTATAAAAAAAATGGTAAATAAAGAAAGCAAGGCAGATTAGATCCTGGTGTAGAATGTATGTTCTAACTAAACTCAAAAAGATTGTAAAATGTATAATCTTATAATTAAAGATAAAGCACCCCCCCCTGAAGAGCAAGAGCACATTGAGTCATGAAATGAACCTTTTATTCATTACAGCTCTGAAAAATTCAGGGTCAGTTCTCCATTCCTTTATAAAGGAGACTTAAATGTAGTGTTTCTGTAATATATGTTCAGTTAAAAGCCCTCCTCCCAGCTTTTCACTGCCAGAATGAGGTAAAGAATCTGGAGGTTTTAGAACTAATAAGCCAAGCAGTAAAATGGTGCACATTTGTGTAGAGCCTGATGAGGGATGGGAATGCACCCAGGGAAGGCTTGGCTGCTTCAGCACAGACGCTGACGGGTGGACACACCAGGACTTCATTCAATGAATCAACCTTGGCAAATTCCACCCATGAAAATTCAAAGAGGGGGGGAAAAGGCAAGAAAAACCTGACTCCAGTTGTTACAAACTGTACAGGATGAAAGCTGGACAAGCCATCCACCTGCAAACCAACCGCTAAACCTTAGGAAACTGGGAAAGAGGAGCTGAAGAAATCTTAGAGAGTAGTGCTGGAGTACCTGGACATCTTTGACTTTGAATGATGTGGGAGGAAAAAAAAAGTAAAAAATGCACTTTCTCTGGGCAGGAAAGACCATGTAATTACAGAATAATGTCATACTGCACTGAACAAAAAAGCTCAGTAAAACAACTGCTATCAAATATTCCAGCTCTCACTTTGTGAGCCTCTGAGATCGGAGAGGTGAGACAGATGTTCCACACCCCACCCTGAACTGCAGTTCAGGCCTTTCCACAGCACTGGGATCTGCTGTGGGATCAGATGGATCAGGAAATCACTCCTTCTGATGCAAAGATCTCTTCAGAACCCTCATTTGCTTCATTAGTGAAAAGACTTTGATAATAATCAACCTCATTTAAACATTCTGAATGCTCTCGTTAAACATACTGGGTAAGAAAAATGTAAAGTAATAAGGTAGGGAATAAAAACAATTCTTGCATTCTTAATGTGATTGAAAGTATAGTCTTTCCTTACAGATTTAATTCTTCCTATGAATGTCCACACTGGATTTGCAATATTTAAAAAAAAAAAAAAACTGGATAGAATCACGCTGGAGTGAGTGTTTGTGAAGTTAATAGAAAATTCTGGGCCTTCAACTCTGATAAATGTAACTCTAGAGTCCTATGAAAAATTTCATTTTCAAGGAAGCCTTGCCTTTTTATGGGAACTTAGTCCAGCTGAAAAATTTTACTGGCTCTACTCCTTATTCCCAGTTATGGACCAGATTTGGAAATACCTGTGAAAAACAATATATTGGTTTCAAGGAAATGCATGGATGAAAGCATTGTAATTGAGGACATCCAGATCTGTTCTTACAGAAATGCTTTGTATTTACATGGTCCATTACTTACATGTTCTGAAGAGCATTACAAGCATAGAAAACTCCAAAAGGGTGAAAGTTAGCCAAGAAAACCAGCTGTGCAGGACTTTGAGTCCTATCCCAAACACTTGGAATACATCTGTATGGCTCATCAATGCATCTGTATTGCTCTACTTGCAATGTGACTGGTTTGCTCCTAGAACTACTGAGACAGAGCAGTGGAGGTATATAAAACCAGGGCAGTCACGGAAAAAGGAAATTTCAGTGTCTTTGTGCACAAAATTGTTTGTGTTCAGAATCAGCAAGATGGGTTACAGATGTATGTCAGAGAAACAGGGCAATTCGCTTGGACTTTTACAGAGCATTCTCTTAAAAATTCTTTGCAAGGCTTTAAAAAGATGGGGAGGGGGAAAGAAGGAAATATATTTTATATATGTATATATATAATCCTGAGAGTGACTGCAATCCTCAAGGCCCTGCAAGTGGTTTGTACCTATAATCATTAAGGTATCCTAGAGCTGATGAGAAGTTAGGCTGGGTAGGAAAAACACAGGGCAGGAAGCTGAGAGATTTGTCTTCAATTCCAACTTCAGGACAGAATTCCCATGTGATCATGGGCCTCTCATTTGGACCCATGTTTACCTACACGATGGAAACACAGAGTGTTTCACCCAAACTGTTGCTGAAACATTGTTCTGAAATAAAAATAGTGCTGAGCCACTCTGGAGTGCAGACCTACCTCTTCTGGCTGGAAAAGCTATGGGCATTTTGCTTTTTCCTGCAGAAGGAGTAACATAGGACTTGCTCTAAATTAGAAATAACACCTCCTCCCTCTTCCTGCAGTTCTTTTGCTAGGTGGATTGCAATCCCAGCTTCTGAGTCTGGTCTAGAATAGTAAGTATTAGATTTTAACTTTACATTAAGTTACACTGAGTACATTACTTTTGCATTAAATCCCTGTGAGTGTTGTGTAAAGAGACTGTAGGTTCTACATCATTATAGTGCCATTTCTGGGTATTCTAGGTCTGGGTCCTTCCCATCCACCTTCAGGGACCATGTTGTTGTGCCAAATTTAGGAACCACATTACAAGGCTAGGCTGGTGAAGTGATCACTTGTGAGTATCCCTTGTTCTCTGCACCATGGACACAACCAGCTTTCTAATTGAAAGGCACTGGTTAGTAACTGATCCAGGAGTACTCTTCCAGAATATCATTGGCTTAGTTTAAATTATTTCCCCAATGACAACAATAATCTGAAAAAGAGAGGTAGAATAAATGTTTACATATGTGCAGCTATAGAAGGGAATGTGCAGAGTAACTAATTTCACATCCTACCTTCACATAAATTTTTTTTTGTACACTAGTCTGTTGTAATTGATTCAGCCTTTAACAGAGTTTGTTGGATTAAATCTGGCATGAAAGTTGCCAATTCTGAGTTTGCTAAATCTTGAAATATGGATCCATTTGGGGCCTCCTCTTCAAACAGCAGTTGTTCAGCTTTACTGGACTTGCTGGTTGAAGTCACCATCAGATTTCCATTCTGTGGAAAAAGCACTTGTTATAAATCTCAAATAGTCAGTAATTGATCACAGCCTGGAATTGTAAAACGCCATCTCAGTGCCTGAAATAGCACATGTTTGTGGTGTGGTATGTGGTTTCAGTCCCTGTTGAGATAAAGGGAGACCTTGGAAAATATGAAAGTCTTAAGGAGCTTTCCACTAATAGAAGGGTCAAGGGACAGCACAGTCAAAGCATCCCCTCGTTAAAGCTGTGTGGGGAAACAAACTGCTTTCGACCTCCAGTGTCTCAGCTGTCAGTCACAGGAGATGAACACTCCTTTTGTTCAGATCCCTGAGAAAATCCCTTGATTCTCCTCCCTTTTATGCCCCCCACACTGGGTGCCATGCCAGTGTGCTTTCTGGCAGGAGTGATCAGCCATGATCCAGCCATGCCAGCTTGACTGAATTTCCCCAAAGCATCATGCTGAAGTGATGAAAATTAACACAACTTCCCCTGAAATGGAACTGCAGACTTCTCATGGGTGCCTGAAATATGGCAGCTGTAGTGAGTTGTGGTAAAAACTGAGATTACTTGGACATTTGAGAAACTAAATATTGCCATGAGAAATTTAGTTTTGTGGCTTTAAAAAAACCCAAACAAACAATCAAGCAAAAAACCAGCAGTTTCATCTCTGTTTTTGTTTTTAACAAATTTTCAATGAGATCACCTTGTGGCTTTTAATTTGTTCTGAATATAATTTATTTTTGGCATTGAGATCTCCATCAATTTGGTCGATAGGACAGTTTGGGATCACTGATACTTGAAGCTTTCACAATTTTTTATGGATAAAACCTTTTTGAGTAATTTACCCATGTTTTTTTTAATAAATGAGAACTAAGACTTCTCTATCATCTTGAACCAACAAGAAATCTTCAGATGTTGCCTGATAGAGGGACTTTACAATCTTCCATGTGCTGAGAGTGAGTGCAAAAGGATCCTCTGCTCTGGAGCCACCACAGATTCATTAACATTTTGCTTTCTATAGGTTTCTTATCAAAAACCTCTTTACTTAGTAAATATTTTTTAATAACAATTTGAAAGGATTAATCAATCCTAACAATTTGAAAGGATTAATCAATCCTAATATTAAAACTTTACTGCCTTTGTAATGGATTGCCCTTTGTACCCAGCTAGATTCTAAAAGGTGTTACAGAAGTAAAGCAGTAGCAGGATGCCACAGGTCCTTTTAAATCAAATACCCTACTCCTTGCTTGAGGCAAGTCTCTGTTTTTTGGGGAGAGGCCTTCAGATGGAGCATTCCAGATATGCATGGCAGAGTTTATGTAGCTTGTTTAAGGCTTTAAAATAAAAAAACTGTGTTTTAAATCCCAATGGTCTTTAATACCTTTGAGAAAAAATTAACTGGGAATGGAAAAAAGGGATATTCTGACATATGGATTAGCAATCAGCTATAAAGTGAAGTTTCAGTTAAACAACGCAGTTCCATTTTTTCTTGTACTTTCTTTGCAGTTCTGTGGCATATTTTCAGGGTAACACTGGCTGGAGTGGGCTACAGTTCAAGTCTGTAGAAAGTTAGAAGGTACGTGTTCATCTTCACTGGTAACGCTGCTTAGCACAGCTCAAACAGGGTGCATGATTACAAGAATTATCTCCTAAAAATGTGTTTATTTAGGGTGGCTATATTTAGAGCTATCCTGTCTTAAAGGACTTCTAGTAAACTGTCCTCCTCCTCCTCACTGATGAGGGTGACCCTTTATCAGCACAGCAAATGGTCAGACTTTCAAACCTTCCAGCAATCCTGAATCAATTCAAGTTTCAAGAAGTCACAGTTGGTCCCTCTGATTTTTGTTATTTTTTTTCCAGCTGCTGAGGAATAAAGAATACACTCAGCTGAAGGGCTGACAAACAAGAAAGGCTTTGCAGCTGGTGGTGGCCCTGGTATCCAGCCTGGTGTAGCAGTCTGCCACGCAGATGAAGAGGAGGGTGGTCTAATCCTAAGCGAGTTAAAGGCAAGCAGAGTGACATCTACGACTGCCTTCAGCCCTAAACCTGTTAGGGGGGAGGAGGTACTGTTGTTATTGTTGATGCCAATTAGGACAAACCTCTTTCTTGGCAGTAAGCAATGGAGGGTGCCTACAGAGAAATCCAGCTGCTGGAATGCCACCAAGTGTCTGGTGGAGAGCCTGCATTCCAGATGTGTAACTCCATGCCCGTCCATCTGCTGAGCACTCTGTATGCTGGTACTGGTTTAGGAAAGGCTACAGAAAGTTATGGTTTTCTTACTGATAACTACACATCTCAGTGTTTTAAACCTACAGGCAAAACCTAAAACAGTTCTGAATTCCTCTGGGTTCAGTTCATTAACAAAATTCCTCTCACAAGGAAAGGAGGGTCAGGTTTTCTCTAGGCAGCGGTAAATCAGGAATAAATCAACGGGATTACAACATCCAGGAGCAGTAGGGTAAGTTTAGTCAGGCCTTGTTTTGAGGACCAACATGATTCTGATGTCACAATGTTCTGCTTGCAAGATGTCCTTTAAACAGAAATTTTCCTGTTTTTCTTCTTCAGTTTTCCCTAGTTCAGTTAAAGGGAAGGCAAATAAAAGTAAGAATGAGGGAAAACCCAACATGGCAACTGAGGACAAATAAATGCAGATTATGGAGACTAAAATCACAGTTTTTTACTCCAGAGGGCCCATGTCTCCTTTGCTGTATCAGTGTCTCTAAAAACAAGAGATGCAGAGAGCAGACCCTGTGCCCAAAGAGAAGTGGCACAAACTGGTGCACACTAAGCTCTTGTTAGAGGAGGGTTGTGCTCCTGTTTCATGGCATTTTGGACTGGGATTCATCTGGTCCCTGTGAGTTCCTGGAGGGTCCTACAGAATGAGTATTTGAGTGTTTTTTCCTGGTATCAGGCCCCTGAAGCACAGTGGTGCTGCATTCCTGTTCTCACATACGTTGCTGCTCCAGCATGAAACTGGAGATAGGTGCACAGGGCTGTGGCACAGGGGCACGTGGCAGTGCCTGGGGGTGTAAAGCCTGCTGGGGTGGCACTGCAGGGCTTCTGAGGTGGTCAAACCACATCATGAATGTGCTGCTTTGGAGCAGTCCCCAAAGTGTGATATTGCTGGCCTGGGCCTGGGCATGGCACTGGAGTGAGCTACCTGGAGGAGCCTGGATATGATCAGGGAGTAAAATGACAATTACATGTCATGGATGCACATGGTTCCAGTGTTTGAACTCACCTCTAGAATCTCTTTTGTTTAACTGAATAAAGACATACCTAGAGATGGTACAGAAAGGAGCTGCTGCTCTAGAGCTGCCTCCTTGACCTGGAATCTGTGCAGCACAGCAGCATGGTTTTCCCAGGGAGCCCTTCTCCTCACATGTGGACATGGTTCCCCAGATGAGGACCTTTTTTCCACCTTCCCAGTGTCTGAATGGAGCCCAGGTATAAGAGTGTTAACCATGGTTTTTGCACATTTTGTTATGAAGCATAGAAACTGGATATAAAACCTTATTCATGAGGGAGCTGGTTTTATTCTCATCTCTGTGCTGTCTTTTTATCTCTCTTACTTCTCCATGGTTGTTCTGGCTGCGGTGGCACCATTTTTGTGAGGCACTGGGTGATCTCATTAAAGGAAATCCGTACTGGCTGTTATTAATCTTGGATGCCAAACACTGGCTTTGTCCTTTAACTTTTCCTTTGACACACTGAAAGTGGTCACTACATGACTGGCTAGGAAAAGGATGGTGTTTTTCAGGGAATAGGGGTTGATTTAGCATGAGCTGCATAGGAAACTGTGGGTGTCATAAGCTTTAGTGAAATCTGAAGGAAAATTGCCATGATTCATCCACAGTTGTTAATATGACAAAGCCCAGATCCATACAAAAGAACACCTGGCCTGCTAGTGAACATATCTCTAGAGAGCAGCATTTGCCCACATGTTTGTTGCTCTAGCAACAAGCCTGAATGTGGATCACTATTTTTTGAAACACCACAAGAAAGAACAGATTCCACTATGGGAAATTTTCTGTCATAAAGAAAATTATATTTGCTCTACAAACACTGAGTTCTCCCACTTTGTAAGGACTGACTGTCACTCTCTGAATCACTGAAAAACACAGAGGCCCATTTCTTGACTCTTGAGAATCTAAAGATGTGCCAAAACATACAGGGATTTCATATTTTCCAGTAGCTACAAATCAGCCCCTTTCTCTCAAGAAGATCCCAGTATAGAACAGTCTCCTAGGTCACTTTGCAAACTCAAAGTGAACTAACTTTAGAAAGTAAAATAATTTCCTTATAGGGTGAATTTTACCCCTCTGCTCAAAGCTTTTTCATCACCTTTCCTTTCCGGGTAGGTTTCAGATGGTGGCTTGCACTCTCTCCTCTGCTCTCTTGCAAAATGCCTCTGTAGAGGAGCAAGTGTGAGTGTTAACGTGGTGATGCATCACTAGCTTTGATTTTAGTTGCTCTGGTTCCCACTCCTCCAACTTTAAAAAGCTGTAGATGCACGTATCTATCTATATATGTGTACATATACACATAAAACAAGGCTGAGAGGAGCTTGGCTGCCCTGTGAAACACCTGTGTTAAAAGATGTTTCATAATCTATTCTAATGTTCTTCTATTTCTTCTGCCTGGGTTCCTACTCTGGTAGACAGACCAGCTTTGTTAATTTTCCCTGTTTCTCTTCTGATTCCTGGTTTTACATTTCTTCCCCTGGTAATACTCTGCCAGTACAATAAGGATTTATTTTTTTTTTAAGGCTGGACAACAAGGAGGATAAAAATGGTGAGAGAGAGAGAGAGAGAGATACTTTGAATCCCAGAGGTTACTAATTTCTGTCTGAACTGAATAAATGGCTGCATATAAATGTGTTTCTTCTTCTTTCAAAAAAGGGTTTGCTTTTTTTTCTGCTGACCCTGGGTGAGTCTGGAGTTACCTGAAACTGTTTGTAGCTGTTCAGAAATCACAAGCTTTCCCACCTGAATTCCTCCCCTCTCAGCTGGAGGGGGCTTTCAGGTGGGTGTTTGTTTCATTGTGCCTCAAAGAGATCCGTTCCTGTGCTGAAAGACAAGCCCAGGACAATGTTTTACAGAGCAGAAGATATTGTGAGGGACCAATTATCACATAAGTGGTTCTCACGGCTTGGGCTGGTACTGTGTGCCAGGTTGCACATTAACTTCTTTCACTGCTTTTTACCCAGTTTACTCAACATTCTCAAGTGGTGGCTTTGTCAATTGTTTCTCCTGCTGATATTTTGACAGATGATAGCCCCCTGATGCCAGCTTAGCCCAGCTAGTAAGAAATAGGCCAACGTGAAACTCTAGACCAAGTGACTGCTCTCATGGTATGGAGGAGCTGTAGGTTTGGTTCTGGTTTGGAATTGTTATTAATTTCCATCTGAAAAATAGATCTCCCAACCTTGCTCTTGCAATACACTATGTACTCCTTAAAAAAAAAAAACAAAAACCAACATGGAGACTTTATTATATTTTTTTTCTCTGCCACACCATGCTTAAGTATCCTCTAATGAGTGTCAGGGTACACTTGGGGAGTATGTCTGAATCATATGAGCACAAATGTTTTTAAAGATTTATAGTGTTTCATTGATTCCAAAGGAATGTATAATGACCAGGCAATTTTCAGTGCAGTTTTCCTATATAAATCTTACCAAAATTGCTGACACTGTGTTATTAACACTTGGGGCTGGTGTTGCTGCAAAGTGAAGAGATTTATGTGGAGGATAAAGCAGAGATCTTTAGAAAGTGGGGTTTGCTAATTCATCTGGCTGTTCATTAGTTTAAGAGCTTTCTGTAGTTTGTGTATTGCACTGACTTCTTGGTTCTTTCTTCTTATGGTTGGAGGTGTTATATAAAAAAAGGATAATTCATTTTTTCCTAGCAGTTCAGGCTGCATTTTGACTATATTCTTTCAAGTCTTTTCCTTAGTTTAATCCTGTTAGGTTCTGAATGATTTCAATGGTTTCAAAATAATGTAGGAGCTGAACACAGGCAGGCCTTATTGTTGTCAGACCTTTATTTTCCATCCTTCAGGGGCTTTTTTTTTGCAAGAAGTGACACAGAAGAGCTGAGAAAATGATGCTTAGAACTGAAACCGTTCTTAATATGTAAAAGTATACATAGGTAAATGTGTATTTGTGGTAATACTAACCCTAACCTTAACCCTGCAATATTATTAATTTTAATAGTTTTTAGACAGCAAAGATTTTAGAAAAAAATAAGTTTATCTATTGTTGCTTATACTATTGTGTTAATGTTTTTTCAAACTTAGCTGGGAAAATTAATTTACATGAAACTCATTTTATTTTTTCTTATCTTCGCTTAATTTCTCTTTTGAAGCTGAAGGACCATTTAATGGCATATCAAAAGCTCTGCTTTCAGAAAAAATTAAGGACTGCCAATGAGAAGGAGGAACTTTAACTTCCATTTCTTTGATTACAGAATCCAAATTCTTTCTCAGACAGACCTGAGAACGTCCAGGGAGAAGGAACAGGCTTGTGATGTGGTAGTGGGAGCTTTTCTCATCCTTTTCCTTTGCATGTGTTTTCATGTGTGTGTTTGTGTGTTTTGAGGTCTCCCTTACGAGGAACATTCTGCAAAGCGTTCCTGGTTACTACACGTGGTCTGTTAAATCATTCAAGTCAGCTGAGTGTACTTTTGCCTGAAGTTAAGCATGAGCTTGGAATCAAGCACATGCTAAAGTCAGGGCCTGTATCCAGGAGCATTAAGCTCCATGGACTCTGTGTTTGTTGGATAAGGAGACTCTCAGAGGTTACAGAAATTTGAGGTCCCTGAGCTCCTCACTGAGTTCAGGAGACATCTGCAGAAGGGCCTACTTAAGGAACTATGATTAAACTTTTATTTCTTATCATGCTGGGGTCTGGAAGAGTATTTTTTGCTATCTGGTTGACTGATGGGTCTGAGAGGTCCTACTCTGAGAGGCTCATAATTCCAACCAAAGGGAAAACATACTGGAAAAACCTCCAACAAGGACTTTTAAAAAAATCTCTTTTCTCACATATTTAGCCTGAACTAGCAATAACAACTTCGATGCAGGGCATTTCCTGAGGATTAATGACTGTCTGGGGTCATCATCTCCTCCCAGTTAGTTATTAATCCCCAGGAAATACTCTGTGCCTTGATCATTATTGCTTAATTAGCATTGAGAATGTGGGGGGTTTAGGTTTCTTTTCATGCATCCTGTGAATTGCTGGGGTGGGGGTTTCTTTCATTAACTTGCCCTTTTCAGCCTGGATGGGAGCATGGGCTTTGCTTACAGTTTGCAGGTTTGAGGATTTAGTCACAGGGTTAAACCTTCTCAAGCAATTTGAGTTCCATGTGAAAGCACCACTAACAGCCCACATCTGCAGCGCATCAAGAAATGTCCCCCCTCCCCTCAGCCCTGCTGGAAAACATCGGGTGCCATGGGGGCAGTAGCCCAAGTCTGGGAGCTGGGGATGCTGAAAAAGGGCAGGGAAATTGGGGGGTGGAGGAGGGAGAAGAAAAGGGAAGGAGGGAAGCTCGAAGGAGTGGAGAAGTTAGGCGCTGCCAATCTCAACAATTTCATCAGCCACCGAAACAAGTTCTCGTGTCATACGGAATTTTGGGAAAGTGTTGGAGTCCAAGCAGTCTTCAAGGAAACTCTGCCTGATTCAAATGGCCCTGACTGCAGCAAGCCAAATCTATTTAGTTATAAGAGCAGGGAGAATAAATTCAGACTTTATTCTGCCTTTCCCATCCCTGGAGGAGAGGAAGATGATGGACAAAGTCCTTTTTCGAGCACTGTGTGGTGGGACTGAGCTCAGGAGGGCTGTTCCCACCAACCACTCCATTACTCCATCGTTATTCCCTGACAGACTGGCAGCTACAGAACTGGGAGATCCCCACTGCATGGTGTATTTAGGGTTGTTTATGGGATGTGTGACTCCAGCCACACAACTCCAGGAGTGATGGACACAGCTTGACCCCAGGGATGTGGGCACTGCAACTCTGGGTGCCCCCAGGCACGATGTGGTTCCATCTGTTGATCTGTTTGTTATGGATGTAGTCTTCAGTATATTTTGAAAAGAAAATTAATTTTAAAAAGGAAATATCAAGTTTTCTGCTCCAAACAAAGCCATAATAGGAGTTTTTCAAGACTTTTTTCTAAAAACATTTTTGTAGGACTCCAGTGAGGAGACAGTTGGAGACATGTAGTGACATTTTCCTAGCCAGCTGTTCTTCAGATCTCATTACTCTCCTCTGCTGTGGGAACCTCTCTCCAAGTCTCCTTGAAGGTCTTTTGGGTCCTGTATGTTTAAGTGAATATTTTAGCAATTTGGCCTTTATGTTTGGGACCAGAGGTGCAAATCAGTTTCATGCCTCACAGGAAAAGCCCTTATCCTAAACAAATATCTGGCCTCACAAATATTTCTATGGCTGTGGTGAAAATATGCAAACTTTGGTCCCTAAGTTCTACTCTTTTTACTTTCCTACCTAAATATTTGTATTTTGGGGTAAAATACACTTCTCTTAGTGTTGGAAAAAACATTTTCTTGAGAATAGGGCATATTGTAAAAGAAATGGGTGCTTAGTTGTTGGTTTGAAGAATTAGTTTGAAGAGATTTGGAAGAAAAATGTATTTTCTTTTTTTTTGAAGTCAGCTGAGTATTTGTGACCTTTAAATTTTTGCCTGGAAAACCCCAGACAGATACATATAATATCATATAAAATCAATGCAAATAATTATTTCCAGTTATTTTGAAAATAGCTTTAGAAAAACACAGGACCCACTGGCACTGAAATAACTCCACCTAACCACATAGTGTTTATAATTAATTCAATAGATATAAAGAGATGTGACTGGTTTTGACCTTCACCCTGATCAACATTAAATCTAATCCTCATTTCAGCTCATTTCTTAAATATGGAAAAAGGCTTTTGACAGAGTCAGTGGCCGCTATATATTTAAATTCTCCATAGTGTGTCCTGCAATGTTCTCATCCAAATCTTGTTCTTGTAACCGACCTCTGACAGTCAATGTATGGTCAATGTCAAACCATAAAAGGCATAAAAAGGGGAGAGGGAATAGAAAAAGACTCATTATGCAGATGATATATAAATGCCCATTAATGAGACATTCTTTTGAACTTTGAAGTTCATAGCAAAGTTAGACATTGAATAGGTCTCAGGGGTTTTAAGGCCTCATCACACATATTTTTGCATGGCCTTATTCTTACCAAAAAACAAAAAAGAAGAGACCTTGGTAAAGTGAAGAGGCTATAGCCTTAGATAAGATCAAAATAAAATGTATGGGAAGAAATTTCTGTGTGCTTGGGAGACAAAACAACATCATAAATATTGGGGGGTAATAATCTGCTGTAATAAGGCCAGTCTGAGTGGAAGTCTGAAACTACAGTCACCAAAACCATTTCTGCAAAAAAAGAAAAGTTACAACATCAGAGGAAGTACAGCCTAAGGTGAGCAGCCAGGAACCTGTGGTGATATCTGACCGTGACTGTGTGCACACCTGAGCCCAGGGATCTCATTGGCATTCCTGGGAAAGCCAAAGCTGTAGGAAGTGTGTGGGCCCATACCCACTGGGAGCCCAGGTCTCACAGGCCCAGAGATTTTCATGGCTCTGGCCTGTGGCCCTTGTACCCTCTGTTTGCCTTCTCTCACCTCTTAGCAGTAAGACTGGGCTCCTCAGAAGTAATTATGTGCCTCTCACAAAAACCAGTCTACGTTCCCCTGAAGCTCTGAGGACAGAGGATCCCCTCTATGGTGGGTTAGAAAAGATGCAGTCCAGCAGTGCCCTGGCTTGAGGCCTCTGGTACGGGAAGGTGAACAAGAGTCAGTAAAAATAGCTGTAGGGAAAGGCAAATCTTTGAGGATTTAGCATGCAGAGTCATGGGTAGGAGCTGTCCCTCTGCCTCTGACTTCCCCACAGCCTCGAAGTTTCCAGCACACCTGCTGGCAGCTGGGCCTGAATGTGCTCAGATGAATTAGTACAGAATTAGTCAGAGCAGGAAGTCTCAGGGTCTGCATCCTGATTAAAGCCTAACATGAAAGCACTCTGGGAACAAATTTCCATACTTTTATCCATATTGGGTAGCTATTCTATCTCCCAGTTGCAGTGAGATGAGATCTGACTGGGGTTTTGCAGGTCTGTAAATCAAATTGTGGAATTATTCTAGAGCTTTCTGAAGAGGTTACAGTCAGTAATTCTCTTTGGCCAACATGATTCCAAATTTTTAAAATACATAATGGCCAGGAAAGATGTGCTAAAGTTCCATTTGTTGCAGTATGGTTTGAAGAAGAATCTGAACTCCCAATTTTGCACCCTTAGATTGCAATGCTATTCAACTACAGGATGGAAAGAACTACTAGAAATTGTGTACTCACTGAGGTCAGGGGAAGGCTTGCATTGCTTGGAGTGAAGGCAGTGTTTTATTCTCCATCAAACATAACAGTTTATATTATTTTTAATCCACTCACCTCTGGAGAAAAGTTTCATTCCACTTCTTGAGATAAGAATGTGTTACTTCTCTCTTGCTGCCTCTCCGCTCACCTCAAAGGGGTCTGCTCAGAAAGCTTTCTAGGAAGTGTAGGGCTGTTTGATCTGCTCAGTGAAAGGCAGTAATGAAGAGAAGATGACCTGAATCAGGGCTTCTGGGTTTTGTGCTCTGATGGTGGCAAACCAGGTCTGCATCAAACTTGTGAGATTTATTTCCTGTAATTCTGGTTCTCTGCCTTCTGTTTCCTCATCTTTCTTGTACTACAGGCATGGAATGTCTCAGTGTGTGTGTTCTGTCTGAATTGACCCATTTTAGAGAAGCACTGAATTCCTAGATCCACATTAAACATACTGGTTAAGAAAAAAGTGGACAGGAATAGTGAAACCATTGTTTGTCTTTGAAAATCTGCCCGTGCTTATTCAGTAGTGCTCAAAAAGCCAGATTTGGGATTATTCTCTTTTTATTTCTTTTTTTTTCCCCCATTTTCTTCTTGTTTTGGAAGGCAAAAATGTTATCTTTCTGATCTGTACATGGTCTGAAAACCAGATGTTATCATCACTTGGTTGTAGCTCTGCTGGTACAGCATGTTTTTCTTATTAAAGCAAAGACATGGTTGAAATTAGATCTGTGTGATGCATGTCATCAAGCTTTATGTATTTGCAAATAATAAACAGTTTGCAAAGCGTGGCTTGAGCTTGCAGCTTACTGTCACTTTGACAGAGGTTTCAGAACACTACTGGCAGTGTAGGGTCTGTGTCTAAGCTGGAAAGCACCTTAGAAAAAATAAGAAAGGCACATTTTACCTACAGCTTTCTTTGTTAGGAAAGATGGACTCTGTCTCGTGGCAGCTGTAGTTTAAGTAAACATAAACTCTGGCCCAAATTTCATAACCATCATTTCCTCAAAGCTAGCAACACTAAACCAAACTATAGTTTTATTTGGCTAACCCCAAAGTAGGATGTGGTTGCCAGCCTCTGGAGCCACATGATCAGGTTTCAAGCAGACGCCACCAGAACTGTGTCGTTGTCTTAGTCAGGAAAGTCCTGGATGTGTGAGCCCCAACGCCATCGTTATGTTTAACAAATAAATGTAACCATAACAACAGGTGTGCTCCAATTAAAGCCTGCCTGCTCCTTATCCAGCACTGGGACAGTCCAGGAGTGCCACCACACTGCTGGGCTCAGGGAGGAAAAAGGTGTTAAAAAGGGAAGATTGCCAAGGGAAAAGGCCAGGTCATAAGGGGGAACCTCATTGCTCTCTACAGCTACCTGGAAGGAGGTTGCAATGAGGTATTGGACTCTTCTCCAGCAACAAGTGACAGAAGAAGAGGAAATAGCCTCCACTTTTTGTCATGGGAAGTTTAGATTGCATGTTAAGAAATGTTTCTTCACTCAAAGGGTGGTCAAGCATTGGAACAGGCTGCCCAGGGAAGCTGCTGTGTCGCCATCCCTGGAAGTCTTCAAAACCACATGGAAATGGCACTTGGAAGTTTAGTGGTGACCATGGGACTACCCTGCTAATGATTGGACCCAATTATCTTAGAGGTCTTTTCCTTTCCAATCTAAGTGATCCTATGATTCCATGACTCTCAACAGACTTCCCGCTCTGCCATAAGCACGGGTCTCTGCACAGTGCTGCCAGACATGGAGCACAAGCCCAGGACAGCTGCTGTCTGGAGGACTTTCCCAGAGTGCAGGCAGAAAGTTCCCTTTCCCAGATAGGAAGGTTGAAACATAAAGACTTTCCCAGAACGCAGGCAGAAAGTTCCCTTTCCCAAATAGGAAGGTTGAAACATAAAGACTGTTGGCATGTGGCTGCAAGGTGCTGAACTGCTCCCATTTTCCTGCCCATGCAGAGCATCCGTGTTCAGACCAACCACCTGCCAGCTGATTCCCACTGGTGATGGGCAAGAGCTTCAGAACGCTGCCAAGCCAAAGGCCGGATCCCGCTGGTACAAGTGGCTGTTGCTTCATTGTTTGAGGTGGAAATAAGCTGATTTTGTCTCACTGAGAAAAAAGCTCCTCAGGCTCTTCCGTTCTCACTTTCTCCCCACCCGCTTAGCTTTTCCTTTTCTATTGGAAACACCTCAGTGAGCTGAAGGGATGAACAGATGATGGAGTCAGTGCCCCTAGTTAATGACCAGCACTATATTCACAACCTCGTTTGGTTTTGTTCCCATTCGCTGCTTCAATGGTGCTGATGAGAAGGAATTAATTTTATTGAAGACAACTCAGTGAATTAAATGAAAAACTGCTCACTTGGCTGGAAAGGCTTTGACAGACGGCACAGCAGCCGGTCAGATTTGAAAAACTTTACATCTCCTGGACGTGGGGAGAGAAGGAGGCAAGAGAAAGGAGGGGAGGGAAGGTCATTGCAGATAAGCTGCAAGGCGACTATTTCAAGGCTTCTGAAAAACAACAGAGCAAGCTGCAGTCTCTTATTTTGATTCATGGGTCTCCCCTCCCTTTTGTTTCTTGATGCACTAAATCTGTTCCTTAGCCCCCCTCATTTCAATAAACACCCAATAAGAAACTAATCGTCGTATGGTGAATTAGAGAAGAAGAAAAGATGCTCAGAAGAAATGTTATGGTCATGGAAAACTCTTCTGCATTGTAACCATCTGGTGCACCACAATTACTATGAATGGGATAATTGAGTCCCAAATAACTTCTTTTGGGTACAAATAATAGCCGTCACCCTGATTTGTATTCTTCACAACAGCATCGCCCCATCATTTCACATCACATCTGCACATTTCTTTGATTGGGCACTCTGCTACCAATAAGTTACTACACTTAATTAAGCCCACATAATTCTCTTCAAATGAGCAGAAAAGTTTGTGTATAGGCCAGAAAAGAAAGGGGGCTGCAAATGAGACTTTAGTGACTCCACTTTGTATGAGGTATTGAGATTGATGGTGATCCCATGCCACCAAGGTTTTCCTTCAACACTGGAAAACTGTGAAAGCATTAGGCAGCTCAACAGCTGTGTATAATCTGAGGAAGGCCTGATTTCAGACAAACATTCTCCCGGAGGTGACTGAAACCCCATTGTAGCATAATCTTGCTTTTCAGAAAGTGTTACAATACATTTGATTTGATTTCTCGGGTGTCTGGCTTTCACAGCATCATTAAAAACTCTGTAAGAAACTGGGAAATGGAGTCCTCTGCAAAGCAGCATTGTCTGCTCCTCAAACGTGTTTCGCTCCAGTGCTGGCAGAAAGAAATGACAGACAACAGGCAAACATAAGCCTTGGAGTAAATATTACAGCAAATAAAAAACTTAGAGATCAGCCTGCTCGATGGGGATGGATGAAGATGCAAAATCTTGAAAGAGATTTTTTTTTTAAATTTTATTTTTTGCTGCGGTTCCCTATTTACTAGATGAAGCAGGGAAGAGCACATTCCTTCAGTCTGCATCACTGATGTGTTATCAATTCACATGGCTTATTAGATCTTCATGAACTCTTCACACCTCAGAATGACAGCCCACACAGATTGTCCTGGCAAATAAGGCACCAGGAATGTGCTGGCGAGTCCAGTTGCTCAGGATCAAGCCCAAGAAGCCTTACTGGAATGTCAGGGTCTATGGGAAGCACAATAGTAAACAAAGAACAGGGTTACAGAGAGAGAAACAACTTAAAAGAAAGTGAGAATAAACCCCTGTCCTGCTCAAAGAGATTTTTTTTTTTAAATCAATGTTTTCACATTCCACCCAAGCAAATCTAGAGCGGTTTGAATAAGTTTTCAGAACAAGTGGCAAAATATCCCGTGAATGCTGCAGAGGTCACTTCACACACTCGCTCTGCCCCTCATTTGTTTATCTAAATGCTGACAAATTGCAGCATTTTAACAACATATCTCTGGTACTGAACTTCATGTGCATGGCTTGCCCTCTATCATTGAGCTGATAATGAGGCTAAGCATAAAGCCTTCATTCACTGCTACAAAGGCTTCTGACAGTGATGAATACCAAGTAGAAGAATTAGGTGGTTTATAGGAGAATATGCTATTGTGTAAAACCTCCGTGCCTTTTATCAACCCTTCTGCTCATTTTCAGTTCCTTCACGTAAGCCCTCTCCACAAGCGCTTCTGTGAGCTTTCCTCTCCTTACTTTTACTTCTAACAAGGCTGTCTTCCTGCAAGTGCCAGCTAAGATGTTGTGTCAGCATTTATTCCCGGTTATCCACTCTCTGAAATGCCCGAGACCCCTTTCATTTCACCAGAATGATGATAAACATTTAAAATAGCGATGCCTGAGCCGTTTCTCTGCGAGGTAATTCCTGCGCCAGCCCCGTGCGTGGCACGGAGCAGCAGCTGTCTGTCACTGGGACATCTTTCTTACAACAAAAGCAGCCTTGTCTTGGCATTTCTTTGCAAAAGCATCAACTAATATCCCTTTTAGATGGGTGTGTTTGTAGAAGAGGTGACTTCTGGGATGTTTTTTTTGAAATTGCTGGCTGCAATGAATCCGATTAACATTTCATTGTTCAGGTCTGAGCTCGCGGCTGGTTCTGGGAGCTGAGGGAAATGTGGGGAAAGGATGCTGGCAGATCCCAACAGAATATCTAATTTGACTAACTAAGGACCTCCCCCAGTGCTTTTATCCTTTGGGCCATGAAGTTTGTGATCCTGTCTCCCCCAGTATCACCCACCTGTGAGCACAACTGTGAAGCATTCTACTCTAAATAGGATCTGGATATGTCTCAGTTTGTGCTGGTCCTGCAATGATTTGACTAAGCTTCATCTGTGCCAGAAGGACACAAGTGTAGAGGCATGGACACTGCCCTGGGACACTTATTTCCTACCTTCTTTACTTTTTTTGTTGTCTTCTGCCTGAATTGTCCAGGTGTGCAGTTCTATCTACTTCTTGTCCCTCTGACTATGCCACTTTTCTTTCCATTTCCCTTTTATGCTTTTCCTCTGGCTCCTCTCTGCTATCAGTGTTGCCTCCTGGCTCCCTTCCTGCTTTTGGCCAGAAGCCTGCAAGTTTAATGCTGTCCCTGGGCTGGAAGAAAGGCTCGTGGAGTGGAGGCACTGACAGTGACATCTCCTTCCAGTTTTCAGAGGCAGCTGGAAGCATCCCAGACATTTTCCAAAGGTCCTTCAAACATGGCTGGAAGACACAGAAATGCTCAGTGACCCATGTGCTTGCTGCTTGTCACTTCTGTTGGCTCTTTTGGAAACCTCTGGTTATTAACTGCTTCAGAATTTCTTTCCCTTTCTACACCAAGAATATTCATATCACTTTAAAACACATCTTCCCTTTTAAAAAAAAAGTGAGGACAGAGAGGGGAATAGCATTTTATTAAGTGTACATGACACTGAGGATACAAAAACACCAGCATGGGATGAATTTACTAATCAAATGCAGACTTGGTCTGCATTGTAGTGTGACACTGGAAAGGAAATATCTCTTCAAAAGGTTTATTTTAACTCCAAAGGAAAATTAAGGGAGAGAATGTTGAAATACAGAGGAGTCCAGGGGGTGGCAGGGAGGGAAGCTGGAGAATAATTGATGCAAGTAGGGAAGCGGAGCCTCATCCCAGGGCAGTAGGAATAGCGGAGGGTCCATCCTGCATACAGAGTGCTTCAATCCAATTACTGTGCCTGGAGAGGCAAAGCAATGCTTACAGCTGGGAAAAGCTCAGCCATTCTCCCACTGCTTGCACTGGAGGAATTTTGGAGGGTTAGCAGTGCAGACCCTTCATTCCTTACCCCCAATGTCGCTGTGGAACCCGCTACCGCAGGCCACAGCCGCGGCAGGAATAGCGGTGTAAGGACCTTCTCTGCCAGGTGCTCATGTCCCCCTCCTGAGCCCCACAGACCTTCTTTAAACCAAAACCAGTGAATTGATCTGGGTTCATCCTTTCCCAGGTTTATTTTTAAGCCTGGATCCACTCAGTGCCACGGTTTACGGGCTGCTCCCACAATCTGCTGGCACGTCCCAGCCAGGGGGCTGCAGGCGGGGTTCAGCGCTGGGAACCAGCACGTGTGGGGTGGGCACAGGCTCCGTGAGCTGGTGTGGCTGCTGGTCCCCCACGTCCTCTGCTGGAACCATAATTGCTTTTTTCACAGGCTTTGGTGGGAAGTTCCAATTCTTATTGTTCATCCTTGATCTGCCTTTCATTATGACGGCTCTTGGGTCCCCTCGTTGCTGTAATGAGAACCAAGAAAAACATAACAATTCAAAGGGAAATGTGAAAATGCTCTTCAAAATCAGATGTGTCAAACATCATGAAAAGATATATGTGAAGTGCTTGTTAGAGGATGCTGGAGCAAAGGCAGCTTAGAAGTTGTTTTTTTTCCTCTTTCCATTATTCTCCAGAAGGATGAATTCTAATTTTTGTTTCATGCGAAGTCTCTGAGCACTTTGAGCAGTATTTTTTTTGTGTTGCGAAGTTGAAGAGAGCTATTTTCACTTTAAAACTTTATTTCTTGGAGTCTCTGTTTCTTGGACTTGTGAGACATGGGATTTGGAAATGGAAACAGCTTTCACCCTGTATTTCTCTCTGTCTTCAGGCAGAAAAGTCACAGGTTTACAAGTGGGAAAATTGACACAGACTATGTGGGGCAAATATATTGATTCTCTTTCCTCTTCAGAAGACTTTTCCAAATGCTGTTGGTTGGTTGTTTTACTTCTCAGAAAGCGCTGGTGTATTCCACATGGCACATCACATTTGCCATACAGTCCCTCTGAAATGCTTATGGGCAACCATCCTGCTCCTTTGCTCTTTGACACCACTGAGTCAGTTTTCTCTGCAGCATCTTTGCACATGCTGTGAATCCTGCCCCCTGAAAATGGATGTGGTGGGGGCCTGTTGGATTGTGTTATGTGAGAGGAAGCTGTGCACACCACATTTTCAAAGGGGAGGCATGCCTTCTGAAGAGGGCAGGAGGGGTTTCTGTGGATCACAGCAGGGCAACCCTGTGTAGAAAACCAGCCATTCTTGCTGGCTTCTTATAAGCTGCCCACAGAGCACAGACAATGCTAGACATATGATGTATGGATTTTATTCCTTAAAAAGAAAAGGTAATAAACCCCCTTCAAATTGTAAACTAGGTTACATTTTTCAGACACTCTTCCTGCAACAAATTCTCTTTGGTCTTATTTATGAGAAACCAGTGACTTCTGTAAATGTAGATGGCTGAGTCCCAAGTTCTCGAGGTCTGCTAGGAGAAAGAGCTTTCAACAAAGCTGCAGTGGCAATGGGCTGTCCCTTACACCAATGAATCAGGGGGGAAATCTGCCATGCCTCTGTCAGAGCAGGTCCCTTTCTCAGCCACTGCCTGCAGTGCCTGAAGGCAGCAGAGCCCATGGCAGGGTGGTGCTGGAATAACAAAAACAGGGGTGCCACAGCTCTGGCTGGAACCTCACCCTCGTGCCCATGTGATGTCCAGCCTCACCCTCCCGATGGGCAGAGCTAGCCTTTGGGTGCCAGGAGCACAGTGGGATTGAGCAACACTGGCTCAGTCTCAGCCCTGAGTGTGACTCTGCCTTTGGTACCAGCAGAGTCAGGCCCCATGCACGAGAGCCCTTTGCTCTTTCTCTGCTGCTTCTGCTCCTTTGCAGGGAAACCCAAAAGTTTGTAACGCAGGCAAAGTCTGCCTCCACTCCTCCCCCTTGCTCTCAGCAACAGAGATGTGTTGTAACGGAGACGATTTCAAAGGGATTTAATCAATCAGGGTGCCAAAGTACTCCATGTGAGAGAGTTCTGTGTAATGGGAAAGCCTTTTAATGAGGAGGATATGTGCAGCTTCAGGTTTCACTGCTGGATGTGCAGGAGAGCAAACCTTGGCGCTGAGCAGCGTGTGACTTCACATCCCCGTGCAGCTCTTAAGGATGTTTAAACTTCAGCAGGTAGTTGGACTCACAAAATGTTTAAAAATAAGGAGAAAAGTAGATCGTGTGTAGCAGGCTGTCAGTCAGCAGAAGGACTCAGCCATGGCTTTTTACTCTGTTTTGGTAAGGGAAGGTCAGGAAGGAGATTTGAACCACAAGCTGATTCAAAAATGTTTTATTTTTTGTAAACAACTCCATCTGGAACTAGTAAACTTTCAAAGTCTGAGCCAGCCCCTCACCACCTCCACACACCCCAGCCTGCCTGAAATGAATCCAGCAGCAACCATTGATTTCCATTGCCTTACAGAGCTGGGATATGACCACATCACCTCTGGGCCAGAAGAGAATACAATCACTCACTCTGAGTCATTACATAAGCTAAAGTATGTGATTTATTAAACCACAAAAAGTAGGTTGTACTAACATCCAGAGTCTGACTTGAAACCACAGGAGGAGCGACATGCGGAGTTAAGGCTGGGACTCCCTCTTTAACCCATCTTGTGGTGCCTGGGCATTGTGTGTGACCTGTGAAATCACCCCTGCTTTGGAGACTCCCTGAAAGGCAGCACACACAGGCAAGGATGGCATTTGAGCCCTAAGGCTGATTTTTCTTGCTTTTGTGGGCTTGAGTTGTGTTTAGCAAAGTGACGATTTAATTTTCTTTTCTGGTTTGGTTGGATCCTGTTCTAGTCTTCCTAGACTTGGCCCATTAACTTGGAATTCAAAAGAACAAATATATAAAATGATAAATAATAGGAAACATTTGGAAATCTAAAATGTTTCAGTGAAATACACAGGCAGCTCTCCCAAAGAAAGAGTCTGTGTTTTATTTCTCATTTTCAGTCTCTGTGGAGCTATATGAGACACAACCTATTAATGATTTCTTAGGGATTCCTTACTCTGTAGGTCACTGCACCAAGAGCACATAGAGTTTCCAAAGGGCAAGCAGCAAACAGCATCTTTGGTCTTTTCCTGCATGCAGAATGTGCCCAGGTTGTTCCCTGTTTCTCGTCCTCTGCCCCTAGGTCTGGGTTACCAGTCCTTGTCCTTGGAGACAGGATCAGTTCTGGGGCTGGGTGGGACCCTGTCCCAGTGTGGCTGTCACTGTGCTGTTCACAGACTTTTTTGGAGAGGCTGAGTGCTCATCAGTGCATGTGTTTAGGGTAAGGGGGTTGCAGCAGTGGGTTTGCATCCACAAGTGTTGGTGCAACACAAGGATGTTACTGAGTGTTGCAACTGTCAGCTTCTGGTCCATGTTAGTGAGCATGAGATATTAGTTAGAGACAGGGTTTTACAGTCCTGCCATCCCACTTAGACAAGCAGACTTGCACAAAGAAAACATTGAGCATTTCTGTGTGTTAGAGCACAAAATCCTCCTGGGGTTAGGTGAAAACCTAAGGGATGGTGATCCCTGGCTTTTTTGGCATGGAAGTGACTCAGACAACACAGAACATAGTGTCAAACCTGAGCAGATGAGGGCTGCATCCCCACTCCTCCATGAGCCTGAGACCCTGATGGAAATCAATTTTGTAGTAGCTGCTGAGTTTGGCTTTTCCTGCTGACTATGAGGCTCTGATGAAGCAGCAGATAGGATACTTAGGACTGGAGTAGAATTTGGGTGGAAGTAAGAGCTGTTTTACTCACCCCTGTTCTTCAAGTATGTTTGTGCTTTATGGGACTGTTCTGCATGAAAAGGAAGCATCCACAGCCAGGCAGCACTGACTGTGCTCCAAGGAAAGGAATTACCCAGGGCTCTGCCTGCATTAGACATGTTTTTGAGGTTAATCATCATTCAGTTTGTCCTGGCACAACTGTACAGCATGTCCTGGAGATTCTGAAGTGGTCCCCATTGATGTACAGGGTTTGAAGCCACCATTTCCATTAGACCAGTTTTCAGTAAGGCTGAGCTCATCACACCCTGGGAGTAGAAGTGGTGCATGCAGCCTTGGTGCCAAAGGGAGACTCACGTTAGAAAACTTCTCCTTTTGTGAGCAAAATGCCTGTGAGCTCATCTTGTGAGTGACAGCAACTCAGCTGACAAGTCAGAGTTCATCCAATCTTCCTTCACCTGATTCCTTGGTCCCAACATCCTACCACCTACATCCCTAAATAAGAAAGGAGAAACATCTTGTATTTTGCTGGGATGCATATATTTATGTGTGTGTGTGTGTTTTGCTTGGGACTTCATTCTTGTTTTGCAAAGCAAAACACCCAAACAACATTTTTAAATTACAATGATTTCTGCTTTACCATAACACTGAAGACCAGTTGCTGCAGCACCTCTATTTTCATGGACTCTGCAAAATACGAAAACAGAACAGTGACAAAATTTTAAATATAGGTGGCAATCTTACTCTCAGCTTGTCCATAAATAAACCCTTTGTAATTCCTTCTCCTTCATTCCCCTTTAATACAGCTACACCACATTCCAAACTCCTGCCATCTTCTAGGAACAGCGTGGTGCTCAGGGTTCCCATTCAGTGGATTCAATGGCAGCACCAGAAGAGCCACACTGATGTGCCAAAGGGAATGTGGCACAGCCAACCAAGGGACTAGCAGTGTGCACAGGATGATCAGTCAATGGGGAAGTCATTAGGAGCTCTAAAGTTCCAGTGTGTGTGGGGGGGTGAAAATATAGACAAGTAGGCCTCTTTTGAGGTGGCAAGATCAGTGTCCCATTGCACAATCCTGGACAGGTACTCTCTGTGCACTGACATTGTGTATGTTGGGAATAAACCTCTCCAGGGCCCCGCTGTCTCTGCATGGCTTCTGTGAGCTGGGACAGAGGCTTTCTTTTTGGACCAGGTTGAGTTCCAAAACCTGCAGAAAGAGAGCTGGCCAAAGGGTTTGGGGGATGCATTTTCCCAGTTTTCAGCAGGCAGAAGTGATTCCTGGTCTCTGGAGAGTGATCTTGTCACACCCATCTGGACCTTTCCCTCCCTCATGCCCAGCACCTTTTATCAGGAGGTCCTGAGTGTCACCTGAGCCCTTTGGGTAAACAAGGTTGCATTGTACATTGATTATTCTCATGAAAGAGCACAACAGCTGCTTTGAAGTCATTACAACCTCCTGTCCAAGGGCTCCTGGGCAGAGCACAGGGCCTGACTCCTGCTCTCCCTGGCACGGGTTTGCTGCTGCTGGGAGAACTCTCTGCATTTCCATCAGTACAACAGCAGTGCTGGAATAAAGCTCTCAGTTTGTTTACTGTGCTGAGCCCCTGTCTGAAATCTGTTCTATTAATTGTGCAGAGTCTTCAGTTAGTAAAATGAGTTGTAAAATTATTCTTGGAAAAGAAGTCACTGCACATGGGAAGCAGTTGCTTTTGCAGACAGAAGTGCTTAATAGTTGTTAATATTCTTCCCCCATGTACTCCAGAGCAGAAGTTTATGTTTAGGATTTACAGCAAAAAGCTTTTGCAGGATTTATTAGTCTTTAAAAGACATCATTTGCTGCTACTTATTGTTTGTGTGTTTATTTGTGTACTTCCAGTAAAGAAAGGTGAAAAATCCCCACCTCTCCCTTTCTCTACCCTGGGCTGAGGCCCCGTTTGCCAAATCTCATCCGGCACAGAGGTTTTCTATAAATGGGTAAGAATAAAGCCCTGAAAATAAGTTTGATATTTTTAATGGAAATGCTGACTTGACCTTAGCTGTAGAGAGCCACGAAAGGTGCTGCTGTAATAAAGGAATGACTTCATCAGGAAATCAGGAAATCCTCATTGAAACCTCCAAATATATAAATATCACCATTTATTCCATTGTGAATCAAATGATGCCATGTCCTGTAATTAAGGATGCTGGCAGCCAAGTTGTATCATACACTTATTTCCATCACAGTACATTAATGGCTCAGCAACTTTGCCTTCTTGGTCACCTGCTCTGGCAAATGTCCTTGGAGCTTTGTTTCACAGCTTATTTGGTGGTGACAGAGTCTTTATTTATTCCCTACCTGAGGGGCAGGGATTGCACTAATTGCCTCAGGCCAAGTGCTCCAGAAGGTTTTATGTGCCACAGGGCAGCCACAGAACAATAAAAGAAAGTGGTGTAGCAGCTGAATGAGTTCCTGATGTGCAGATGGCAGGTGAACTCCTGCCTCGCCTACAACAGGCCTAGATGGGAAAAAGTCTTCAAAAATGGGCTGTACTGGCACCTGCTTTAAAAAAAACATTAAAAAATGGCTGTAAGTATATTAGTCAGTGGAACATGGCAAACTGCTCCAGCAAGATCCCAGTAGCATCAGTGACTAAATACAAAGATGTCCCAGAAAACCAAATTAAGACTTAAAAAGACTTTGGATCTGACAAAGGCTTATCCAAAACTATCTGAGAAATCTTCCCACAGATTTACTGGACAAGTAAGCAGTCACTGCATGGATATGTGAACTCAACAAACTATGCACAAATACCTGGGATCCCTGTGTCATGATGTTTTCCACTCAAGATACATTTGTAGGGCCAAATCTTGACCTCATTGAGACTGTCATTGCTACTCAGAGTAACATCAGAAGTCTTACTCCTCTATCCTTTGATTCCTGGATTCTAGCCTTGTATTTCCTTCCCAAGGGCCTAAACACAAACCACTGCCTCGATGACTCATCAGCAAACATGCTAAAGGAGATGTCTTGGTGCAGGAGAGAACAAACTTCTTTTAAAAGTTGGTTAATAGAGGAGATTTTTCCAATCTCTGAAGGCTCCATACAAGTCCTGGTTCAGTTGGCTCACTTTCTTTTTTTTTTCTTTTTTTTTTCCCTCCAATACCAAGGGAAAGGCCAATGTCTGTTCATCATTTGGATTAGCATTACACCCTGAGATCATGAGGAGTGGTGGACAAATAAACCTCTGAGGCAGCAGAGGCAGAAAACTGCCTGTGCTCCTACTCTCACTGCTGAGGTTGTGAGGAGCAGTGGGATTGGGCACTTCTCCTGTGTAGGAGACAAGCAAACTGTGAGCTCCAGGAATAGCCTTTCCAATGACCCTGGAGCAAATAGGTCTTGTGTGGGTGACACTGTCAGAGTGGAGCACTGGTTTCAGGAGCTCCCAAATCCGTATCTTAGTTCCTATGCTTAGTAAGAATAACCTCAGTTACGAGGCTCCTGTTCTGCATGCCATTAGTGCTCTCTTCAGGACAGGTTTTATGTGGCTTTCTCTTGGGTTCCATCAGCTGAATCCTTCCTGTCCTCATTCTGTGGTTGAATCCCTTCTTGCCAGTGTTAGTTATACCTCTAGTCCCTGTTACTCCACTGGTGAAGTCCTCTATCCTTGTCTCATCCTGGCCTGCCTTCCTGTGGGGCAATTCCAAAGGTAATGCCTTTGTGGAGGGCTTTGCAGTTCCCTAGAGGAAAGGATAGGTTAGGATTTGTCCTTTTCTGTACCCAACCAGCATTTTGCAGGTGGATGTGAAGATGTGCTACATGTGAACATTTTGGAACTGTTCAAAGTCTCCTGGGGGCCTTGAGTGGGACCATTTTCCCCTGGAACCGTGTGTGCCTTGGTGACAGGATGCTGGGGAGGGAATGCAGTTGATTCCTAGTTATCCTTTCACCATCTGGCCAGAGCCAGCTCCCCAAAGCTGGGGATGAGCTCTGTTGTGGACCTGGCTGTCACTGGTGAGGGGGTACTGCCACCACACAGGTCTGAGATGTGGATTCTGCCAGCAGAACACACAGGGCAGCCTTTTCCCATTGCATGCTTCTTCACTCCTTCAAAAATTCCTTTCAAAGCCTTTCTTTGGAAATGATTGAATGGCACTGTTCTGTTTTCATATTTTGCAGAGTCCATGAAAATAGAAGGTGCTGCAGCAACTGGGTCTTCAGTGTTATGGTAATGCAGAAATCATTGTAATTTTAAAATATCGTTTGGATTTCTTGCTTTGTAAAACAAAAATAAAGACCCAAGCAAAACACACACACACACATAAATATATGCATCCCATCAAAATACAAGATGTTTCTTCTTTTCTTTTAGTGTGAAGAAAAACTTGAAGGATTTTTGTACTTCCAGGAGAGCGATGGTGTTTTTGCAAGTGGCTTTTTAGGTTTATGTGTTTCCAGTGCTGATATTTCTGTTGGTAACTCTGTAGCTAGAAAACAAACGTGACAGAGTTGCCCATATTGTTTTGGGGCTAAACTGAACTGATAGCCTGCAGTGATGCATTGGATATTAGATAAAGCCTCTGAAACATTTTTAGTAGCACTCAGACAGTATTTAATTTCCTAAAGAATTTATTCTGCTCCACTCTTCTCATTCAATTTTACATGCTGCTGAAAATTAAATTAATTTATTGCTGAACTAAGGTGCTGGGCTGGCAGAGAAAACTGAATTGCTTTCTGAGCTAAATCACGGCAGGGTGAAACTGGTGTGGAGGGAAGAGAGCAGGATATGTCAGATCTTGATTTCGTCTGCCACAGAATAAAATGAATTATTCAAATGACTGCTAAGAAGAACAAAGGTTATTTAATTTTGAGATGTAAAGCAGGATGAGCATTGCAAAAAGTCACCTGCAAAGCATGTGAAGTGGTATGTAGGGGGGCTGGGTCAGCTTTGATGGGCACCGTGGACTCCTCTCTCCAGTAAAAAATTATGGAGATTTATTTTTCTTTTAAAAACAAGTCATTATGGAATATTTAGAGCTAGAGAGAAAATAGAGATGAGCACTAGGGCTTCTGACATAAGTAACAGGATGATATTGTTTCATCCCAGCCAGCAATCTGGTACTCCCTAGCCAGGCAAATAATGCGAAAATATCGGTATTATGCTGGAATTTCTACATCAGTGTCTTGCAATGACTGATTCTTGTCCGTGTTCTGAGTAGTCAATATTTCAAATTAACTGTGTATAAATATTTCTTGAAAGCAAATGTCAAAATCACATGCAGCAGTGGTTTTTGTGGACAACACTGTAAATTTTGATACATTGGCAGGAAGCTGGAAATGCTCAGACACTCCTCCAGTCACAGCACCAGGATTTATTTTTCCTTAGTGAAAGCAAAATGCAAATTCAGATTTTATCACTGGGAATTTTCTGTGCTGTTTTTACTGCAGTCTTTCTACCCCTCGTGTGCCTTGGTTCTGGTTATTTACCAAATCCAATATTATACTGCAAGTACCTCTTGGAGCAAAGGATGGGGATCCAAAAAATGGTCCTTTATTCTTCTTACACTGAGTGGATGCTGATGATCAAGATACTTTAATCTGTCTTTGCCATTCAGTGTCTTTCCCACACTTGAGCCTATCTTAAAATCATAAAATACTGCCTTGAAAATTAATCATCTCTTATACAAAAATTAAAAAAAAATCAAAAAAAATCAGTGGTTTATAGATCTTCCTATCTAAAATTGATAAAGAGAATTTTAACAAGCTCTAGTAAATATGGTTGAATGGGAAATCTTCTATGAACATTGAACCAAATAAAACCTGCTCGCCAAATTCCTAACTGATGCAAATCAGAAGTCTCTGGAGTAGTGTTGCTTTACAACAGCTAATATCTATCCCTGTGCATTCACTTAAATTCCTTCTGTGACTCGTGTAATTTAATAGCTGTGAATGTTTAAGTAAATGAATTTTGTCCAAAAGGAAGTTTGCCAAAAAGTTAAAATCACACAGCTATTTTCAAGTATCTTTTAATGAGAAATCGGTGCAGTTGTCTTGAAATCACTTTGATTTTCGACTTTTTTCTTATTTCTTCAGCCTCCAATCAGAGGGTGCACAAATTATGTGAATTAGTGAAAATTCTCAGCAGATACTCACAGGAAAGTCACATCTGAAAGACAATTATGGCCAAAACATTGTCAGCTGCTTTCCTATGGACGGGTGGATAATAGATACGAATGTTTCTGTCTCTGGATAACCCATAAGGATATAGGCATAATTTATGGCTGGATAACAGTGAGGGTAAAGGAGTTTGATGCTGAGCTGTGCTAGGTGTGTCCCAGGCTGAGCTCCAGACCTGAGAGCAGAGGTGTTTCAGCAGGGTGAATCCTGGGCACTGCTGGGTGGGCTCCTGTGTGGGCCAGCTGGGGCTGATGTGGGACCTTCACATGGTTCTGTGGGGATTGTTGGGAGCTCCTGCAGTAATTCAGGCTTTGCTCTTTGGCTGAGCTGATGGAAAGGTGTCCTTGAAATTCAGCCCAGGGGCGTGGCAGGATCTCCCTCTGTGCTCCAGTCCAAATGCCAGCTCCTCTGCTTGGTCCAGCTTTGGGATACACCCAAGTGTCACACCACAGGGATTTCCACACTCAGAGGGAAGAACCAAAGGAACTATCCCCAAAATCAACTATGGAAACATTCTCTGTGGAGCTGAATAAATGTGGTTCTGCTCGAGAAGGACGAGTGGGATGGGTGGGAGTGCGGGAAGCCGCGGAGCCGCGCTGGGGCGGGCGGCTCCTGCTGTCCCCGGTGCCAGCCCCGTGAGCACAGTGACATCTAGTGACAAACGGGGTGGCGCTGGGGACACTGCCCGGCACAGGCACCGACAGCACCCACATGCGGGATCTGGGCACTTCTCTGACAATTTTCTCCCCTAAAAGTACAGAAATTCCTACCTCGCCGGGTTAGTGTTTGACCCCCCCAGCAGCTGGCTGCAACAGAGATGCTAAGTTCAAAGTCTCGGCGTGGTGCAAAATGTAGTTTTTATTCCCAGTACCATTTGTGGCAACACTTCTTGGGCTTTGTTTTATTTTCCCCAAAAACTTCTAACATTACCTCTGGCAGGTGGATAAATGGACACAGAGAATGAGTTTTTTGTTGGAGCTATCATGCAGCTAAAATGATGTGTTTCCAAAAGCAGGTTGAAGAGGAAGCTCTTTTAACAGTTCTTTAAAAAAAATAATTAATGCTTTTTAAGTATGAAAATTTAAAAAAAAAGCAACAAAAACCTTAACTCCATGCTTTTCATATATACATTCCTTACTTCCTTATTTGTGGCTGGGATACCTCTGTATTTTGGGATGGATACCTTCTTGCTTCAGACTCATCAAATAAATGATATTTTATTTATGCCTGGGTGGGTGCTTTTTGCTTGTTTGCTTATTTTCACCAGGCAAACACCTCATATTCCACAGAGGCTTCGTAACTGAGCCAGGTCTGGAGTGCACTGCTGGATGTCACTGACCCTGGGAATGTGTGGAGGAAAGGAAATGTAAAGAAATAACCCAAAGCATAGAAAATTCAGTGGGATCAGTCAAATGGGTGCTCCTTTTTAATGTGGAGCCACCCTGGGTTTTCACGGCAGCCTGACTGAGCCCAGAGTTTTTCCCTTTTGAGATACATAGGGGGTGGTTTTCAAACCTTATTTCTCAAATGCCAGCTCTGAGATACAAAGGTTCCAAACCTCCACCCACTCAAATCAGAGGTCTCCTATTGTCTCGAACATGAAATTCTGGCTGATTTTAACTTAGAGTGAAAATTCATTGGCTTATGTAAACAATGCAAAGGCCCCCAGAATAAAATTGCTTGGGAGAATGATTTATTTTAGGTCTAAATGTAGCTCCTGTGAGTTGAATGGATCATTTAGCTGTTAGAAGCAAAGTACATGGTCGAGATGCAAGTGCAGCACGTGGTTTTCCTGCCATGAGTCCCTAAAACAGCATGGACAGGGCACTTATTGACCAGTGTCATTCCTTTTGCCAGCAGTGAAGGAATTAATGAAAACAGAGCAGGCTTTTAAAACTCAGTTTAGATATTCACACAGGTTTTATTAATTTCTCCTGAAGGCACAAATTAAGAGGGATGTGTTTTTCTCTGTAAGCGCTTGAAGTGCTGCTTAAATTCTTGGCTCTACATGATTGATTTTATTAAAATCAAGTAAAATGCAGCTTAGAAAAATTGTTTCTTAATTATTAAAGCAATTAGAGGGATCTAAGAAAGATCTTATTCCCACTAGGCTAAGCCTGCATATAAAGCCTCCCTTTCAGTTTCCTATTTCAGCTGTTCCACATTCTTATAAGACGCCTGCTAATCACCATCTAAGCCCAGGCAAACACAAAAAGGGTGAAGTGCTATCAGAAAAAAATATTGAAACACCACCAGCCTATAGTTAGGCCAGTGATAGGTTCCTGCAGTCCCTTTGGACTAATACAAGTACAGAAAAGGCTTTTCTTCCACCCACGCAGGAGATCTGGAGGGGGAATGGATCCAGTTGAAAGCTGCCCAGTAACACCAACAAAGATACTTTTTAGCCTGATTGCTTTTCTGGCTGTACCAGGTTGGTGCAGGAGATGGGCAGGAGAGCCAAAGTCCAGCTGGGAGATATAATCCCTCCTTCCAGGGGCTGTTTGTTCTCTTCTTGGCTAAAAGCATCCCACTGCAAGGATTTACCCAAGCTGAGCTCTTCTTCTGACAATCCCAGCTCTATCTCAGATGTTAACCTTGTAGGCTTTACAGGAAAATCCTGCTGCCCACCTCCACCTCTGCCAAGAAATATTTTCTGATCTGCTTTGTGGTTTTTTTTGAGGGGTATGTCCTGATACCCAGTAACCAAAGCGTGTGCTTTGGTCATCCGTGGATTTAGCAGCTCTCCATAATAAGTGCATCCCACACACCTGCTCTGCCACAGAAGCACTTGGCCAGACACAGTGGGGCTGTGGAATAGCTACAGTTGTGATAAAGCCCCCAAAGGGCCCTATAAAACTAATGGGGTCAAGAGAGTGTCTCCCTACACAGGTTCCACCATTGCCAGTGTTGTCATTTGTTTCTGTTTAAATCTTATGCTGAGACTGGTAGCAGTTGCTGCAGTTCAATCACTAAACTGTACCTGTGATTAATAATTGCTGCAATGTAAGATGTGTAAAGTTTTACCACTGTGTCCTAGAGGGCTTGTAACAAGAATGACCAGTTTAAAGCCAAAGCCAGGAATGTGGTAATGAGTGTGTATAATAGAAATGTTAATTAAAACACTCTTAGGAGAGAGAAGGGAGGGGAGTGTTCCCATGTTATCATGTGATATCCCTGTGTCCATACACAGAAAAAAGGAGAACCAGGGAAGCAGGAAAAAAAGAGGTGGTTGTACTTCAGCTACAGCCAGGAGCTCTGGGCAGGTTTAAAATCCATCTCTAATGATCCCAGCCTGATGAGCTCCCAGTGTGTCGCTACAGATAGGTCTGAGACACATCACACTGAGAACACCCTGGGAAAGCCAGCCCCAATCACTGGGAGGGAGCAATTAGCCCAACTCACAGGCTGAGATGCCAGAGCAGCTAAAGAGGATTGTGATTGCTAAGGATTAAATAATGCATGTGGTTCTTCTCTGACTTGGTCCTGTTATTGCAGATCAGTAATTTTTCTACACCTGAGAGTTTTCTAGTGAAAGCAGTGACTTTGACAGACCTGGCAGACACAGGGTCCTGTGTCTCTTCTGGCCTTGATGACCATATTGTGCTTGTGGGACACAAGAGCCTGATGCCTCTCTCAAAAGTGTGTTAGATGTAGCTCCCTGAGCTGTGCTGGTCAGCACAGGAGTTCATGTTTAAGGATCACTGTGGAGGCTGTGGAAGTCTGGAGCTCATCAGGAAAAGCCCTGTGGATTACAGGGGAAGTGCCCTAAGCCCAGGGAGCCTGGAAGAGCTTGTAAATGCTGCCATCATTCTCTTACTGCAGCATGACCCTGGCAGGAGACTCTGAGGAAAGAAAAAAAATGACTCCACCCACTAAAGAAGGCCAGAATTCATCACCAAAATTCTTAATAACCCATAGAGGTGCAAGGTACCTTCCAAAATAGAAAAGAACGAGAATCTTCTGTTTAGCTGAAGAGATCACCTCTGAACTTCAGTTGCCAGAATTCAAAGAATCCCAGGCCTTTGCAAACATACTTGCTTCTCAGATTGGAGACTTGCCCTCACCAGAAAGTGGAGGTGCTTGGAAAATCACTGAAGTTGATGTTTAATTTTAAATGTTTTGAATTTTTCTCCTTTTTTTTTCTTTTATTTTTTTATTTCTTTTTATTACTTATTAGTTTTTTTATTTTTTTTTCTAGTGAAAAATCAGTTCCTATAACCATATTTAATAGAAATGTTTTTATGTGTGTGAGCTCTAGGATACTTCAGCTTAGCATTGATGTAGTTCATTCAAATCTAATTTAAATCCTAGCCCAAAGCTGCTTGAGGCAAAATAGAATTAGACTTGCAATCCAGCAGCCATCTATGTCACAGATGTGTTTTCTCCTTCACACAACAGACACCGATTTCACAAAATTCTGAAACAGGACTTAACATATGTGCTAATAACCACTTGCAGTTGATTTCAATATACACTCAAAGTTAACTGTGTAGTTAAATGCTTGGCTGAATCATGACCTGTATAAATTATCCATTTAATTATTCTCCAGCCAAAAGAACTCTCAAGTTTTCTGAGGTTGCTTGCAGTTGTGTCTGAAATAACTGCTGGGAACCCAAGCCTCGCAGGGAATTGTCTGAGCTGGTTCATAGCTACTTATCTTCTGTCTCTCCCTGTAACATCTGGATCAGTTTCTGGAAATATCATCCTAAATGAGGGTGAGAAACCCGAAGAATAAATTAAGGGGAAGTTATAGAAGTTTTCTGGGCTGTAGTTCACTGCCAGATGGTGACTCATGTTGGTGAGAGACAACAACAACAGGAGTGATTGTGGATTCATCCCAAGCCAGAAATTAAAATCTCTGCAACTAGGTTTGCATTCACAGATGAGCTTTTGCTAAATGATTTGGAGCAGAAGGTGTGCTACTCAAAAGGAGGAGTAGAAAGTATTTCAGAATTCCTCCTCAAGAAGTGGAGCAGTAAAGAATATATTCAGAAATACATTTCTCCTGCACCCCAAAATAACATCATGGCATGTAAGACTCACAGCTCAGGTTGCTGTTCTCTTTCCCCTTGTAGGATTTTGTAAGCCAGTAGCTCAGAGAAACCTGACACATTTCCCAGGATAAATATTGTTCATCTTGGGGAATACAACTTCCAATGTTTCTGCTTATGTTTGCTGATTATATGTTAGAGGATGTGTACTTGAGCAGTGTCATAACCCAAATGCCTCAGATATAAAGATACTTGAAACAGGTTTGTGTAAAATTAGCTTTAATTAATTTCTATTCCCTGCCTTGAAAACACTTTATATCCCAGTGTAACAGCTCAAATTAGCTGAAGCACAGGTGAGATGGTTACAGTGTTCAGTACTTGATTTTATAGTATTGCTATAAAATATATATTTTCTGTTTCATGTTCTTCAGAAATATATGTTTTTATTTAGAGTTTTGCTATGAAATGGTGAGCTCCTGCCACCTTTGCATCTCCTTTTAGCAGTGGCTGCCAGGACCACTGGATTTCCTTTCCAGTCAGGTTGCTGGTGCTGTTTAGGAGTCAGAGGCTGCACAAGGGAGAGGTGCAGTGGGGCTGGGTTCTTGCTCTGCTTTCACAAGTTCCTTCTTGAAAACGAGGAAATTGCATGGCATTAAAATTTCATCCTGATTTTTGGCGGAGGCCAACTCTCCAGATAATCACAGGAATACAGGGAACAGGCAAGCTGGGGCCTGGAACACAGGGGGGTTTCCTCTTAATTTCCCAGTCTGCTGGTCTTGCAGTAATTGCATGCTGATTTATCTAAAGGGAGGAGAATGGATGTGTGCCTTCTTTATATAACTGCTAAACATTGCCCAGAGATCTTAATTAGGCCTTCATTTTGCCTTGAAGATTTGGGGATTAACTTTATGGTGTCCTTCCCTTAAAATTTGTTTTGTTAATTTAGTGATTTCTTTCAGCTTATGACAATTTTTGCAGTATTTTGGCTTTATTTGCTCTTCATGGGTCTGTGTTTACAGCTGGCACTGTGGGCCAGGTCATGGTCCAGCTTAAGTCTGTGCTAGATTTGACTCAAAGAGTTAACATTTTAGCTCAGTTGTAGAAGGAAAAAGCTTTTTGGAAAAAGAAATCAGTTCACATCATTCCACTTAGGGTCGGTCCTATTTCATTATGGTTGTCTCTACATTTCTCAGTGGCAAAAGTTGTAGATTATTATATTTATTCTATCTGAGAAAGGACAATAAAGCAATCTGAGCTCTGGAGCATGTTAGTGAGGAAGCAGAAAAAAAAAAAAGTAAAAATCTTTCAGGTTTTTTTGCTGTCATGTCAATACAGTTGCACTTGTTCAGAGATTTGTGCTGTTCTGCTTCTTCAGGAAACTGATGTAGATACCAAAGGAAGGAAAGAATTGATGAAAAGAGAACACACCAGTGGAAGTGAAATGTTGCTAAGATAAATTACTTTTTCTTTTTTTTTTTTTTTTTTTTGAAACAGCAGAACTGGTGAGCTGTGTAAAAATAGAAGTATATAACTTTCAAAAGTTTGAACCCAGTACTTTTAAATTTTACTTTATAAACTATTTTTCAGTCCATTCCCTCTGAGTCTGGCATGGATGGAAAAGAGACCAACCAGGCAAAATTTGGCACTGGTGAAATTATATCACCAAATGTATATAATGATCTTGTAAAAGCTGTTCCCTGGCTTTCCTGACATCTTTTTTGCACATTTCAGTGTGTTATCAGGGGATTGGCAAAGGTGGTGCATAGAACAAAAAAGGCTTTGTTAATTAAAGAGAAGCAACCTCTAACACAACTGGGTTAAGACTGGATTTTTGTGGTCTGGATTCCAGGTGATAAACCTTTGCACTTGGCATAATTTTGGTGATACTGAGCAACACATATTTGATGTTACAAACTCTCACCTCTTCTCAACCTCTATGTGCCATCAAATTTGATAAGGATCATATTTCAAGCTTTAATAGTGTTAATTTAGTGCTTTGGTTGAAGTTATCTGAAGCTTTGCATGGTGATTGTGATTTGACTAATGTGAATGTGTGTGATCAAGCCTGAATTTCTTCCTTGCACAGGTTCTGTTGGCATTGTCATGTGGTGTTTGTTGTTATATTTAATTTCCATACATGAAAGGATTTGGACTATTGCTATGGCCTTAATATTAGTTCAGATATGGCTCAGTGTCAAGTTGCTGAATTCAGTTCCTGAATTCTGATGCTAGCTAGAGCAAGAAGTGCTGGATAGCTTTGGACAGTTAGTTTAAAACTAATTTATTCTCTTCTCTCCTTAAATGGAAAACCTCCTTTAATAAAATAGGTCTGATTGCAAGACTAAGTGTAAGCCCTGAAACAGGAGAGTTTTCTCATCTCTAAAATATAGTGAGTAACAGTGATCAGTTACAGCATTGCAAGAATTCAGACACTCCTGCATAGGTAATTTATAATGTATATTGGTTTAATTGCACTCAGAGTGAGGGTTTAATTTTAAAAGGACAAAACTCTGAACTGTATCCATCTACCTGAGTAGTGGCCTTTCTCACCAGAATCTGTCATGTTTGCTCTGACCCACGCTGATGTGCTGAAGAAAATTTAGAAATCCTATTAAGAATGTCCTTGCACACAAACACTGCCCCCCATAATGCAACTATTAGAGGTACCCTAACAGAATTTAACTTGGTTTCTAGGACTTCATTGATAAATTCTTCACATTAAAAAATTAAGGTGTAGTAAGTTGAAATATACTAAGAATAAAATTTATTGGAGATGGGTGTGGAATCAGGCTGCACCAGGGGCTTCTAACATAGGGATGGCAACTGAACTTGTCTTTGCTGATGTCTCTGTCATAGCAGAAGGCAGGAGAAAGAGGCTTTTAGAGCCTCCAAAAATTTATAAGGCAGGGAGGAATATTACTTGGGTGTCAGTCAAATTTTAATAGAGATAAGAAGAAAGAAGAGAAAGAGAAAGAGAAAGAGAAAGAGAAAGAGAAAGAGAAGAGAAGAGAAGAGAAGAGAAGAGAAGAGAAGAGAAGAGAAGAGAAGAGAAGAGAAGAGAAGAGAAGAGAAGAGAAGAGAAGAGAANAAGAGAAGAGAAGAGAAGAGAAGAGAAGAGAAGAGAAGAGAAGAGAAGAGAAGAGAAGAGAAGAGAAGAGAAGAGAAGAGAAGAGAAGAGAAGAGAAACAAATTTCAAGTTTAAAAAAAAGGATTTTTGGCTGTGGCACAAGTAGCCACCAGGACACAGAGCATGTGAGGAGCTCAGTTAATTATTCCTGATCTTCCTTTCCAGGGTATTTCCACTGGCACTTTTGGGTGTTTCATAGGCCAAATTCCACCGTGACAAATTTATATCCTTGGACCCACTACAGCTTTAGTGAATAATGTACCTGTCTTGAGCAATGTGCTGTTGTGGCTGGAACAGCAGCCATGGGCTTGTTCTTCCATTCATCTGGCTGAACTTCAGCTCATGTGGAAGAAAGATATTAAGTCTTCCCTATTTGATCTGCATATGAAAAATGGCAAATCAAGTACAGGTGGCAGCTCACAAATGGAGAGATGTGCTTATATCCTTAGTATTTCTTTGAGGCTTTTTCATCTTTTAATTCATTTGGTCTCCAGAATTCCCTCTCTCTACCTGTCCTTAAGGTGTGGAAAGTATTGATATTTCCTTGTCTGGACTTTGGGACAAAATTGTCATGTTTTCAGTGATGTACAGTTTCAAATTCTCCTCTGGGCCACAGTGGAGAACACGTGAAATGGGACCAATCTCTGCATGTATTTGAACATGCAGTTTATTCACATGCACCCAGAACAGCTCCTGGCTGGTTCTGCTGTGGGTTTTGCCAGCCTGCAGGACTGCCTGGCACAAGGAGCTGCTGCTCAGACACCAGAAAAGACTTTTCAAAGCAGTAATGTCAGAGGCAGGGTCACGGCCAGGACACCAGGTAATTGTGCAGGTTCACCGTGTTGCCTCGAGAGCTCCAACAAATTAGGAAGAGTCTGCAAACAGGAGTGGAAGGTAAAACCAGCACTGCCTGCCCTTCACTGAGAGGTGACTGCACCTTGCAGGCAGAAAGCCAAACCCAGAGAACCGTGTCTCACTTAAGTCATTTGGTGTAGTCAGAGAGTATATCATTAAACTGAGAACATCTGCTTGTTAGCAGGGCAGGAGAAATAAGCCACAGTTATTTGAGAACTTCATAAAATGTGTTTCACAGGAAGACAGGAAAGGCCCAGTAAAGTTTCTTCTTTCCTGATAAAGCTTCCAGCAGCTCTGACACGTGAAGATATTTTATGTCCCATTCCTAATAAAAGTCTGGCAGTTCAGCCTCCTTCCTAGATGCAACCTGAACCTGTAAATTTATCAGCCATGCAGCACCAAGGGGAAATAGTGTTATAGATCTTGTAACCTTTGTGACAGTTTTCTAATAAGCCAGATTACCAAATACCTCAGGAAGGAAGGTTGATATGACTGACATCCACCAAGTTCCTCCAGTGTTTCTCCCTTTTATGCAGGAAGAGTTTGTTTTTAGCAGAAGATGCTGTAGGGAATAGTGTTCTCATAAAATGTGAGGCCAAATGTTGAGTAATGCACCTATAAACAGAAAGTAATTAGTTAAAATCTGTTCTGGAATAATTACAATAAGGCAGGACAGCAGTGTTTGACTAAATTGTTCAGAGAAATACTCACCTCTGGCTTTTCAAAAAGTATCCAAATGTATTTTCATTTGACCAAATATTTCCATTTGAAGTTAGAGGTCTTTTTAGGCACCATTTTGAAAGGTTAATGTAGGTGTGAGTGGTCCAAATAATATACTCCACATGAATTCCCAGACTGATTTTTCTAATGTTCCTCATATGTAGCTTTTAAGAGCAACAAAACAGCAAAGGGATGCTGCTGCCATGGGTCTATAATGGGCTGAAAAAGAAGAATCAGCAGCTTGGTGTAAATGGGTGTGGAGTCATAGAGGAGGCCTGTAGTGAGGTTCTGCAGGGGTCTGTGCTGGAGAGGACAGGGTCTGGTGGTGGTATAAAGTTATCAGGTTGATAAGGAAGGGGAAGAGTGGTGTAGAAGCAGAGAAGGTTCTTGCAGAAGCCTGTGCCTGGGCAGTAAAGCAGCAGAGGAAATTCAGTGAAGATAAATGCACAGTGGTACACACAGGGAAATGCAGTCCCAGTTTTGTTTTGCACATGAAATGTGCTGGTCTGGAACAGGCCCTTGGGGCTATCCTAGCTGCTTCCATCAGCACATCAGTGCTTGGCTGCACTCAGAAAAGCAAACCAAACCAAAAGATTGGAGCACAAACCAGAAAACATCGGTTCAGCTCCACTGAAATCCAGCACTGGTGTCCAGGACACTCCACTCAACAAGAGCACAGCAGAGCAAACAGGATTGGAGAAAAGCAGCAAGAATGATGAATGTTTTTGGAGTGGTTTCCACCTAAGGAAGGACTGAGTAAACTCGTGCTCCTCAGCTTGGAAATCAGGAGTGCTGGAGGGAGCAGCAGTCCAGGGAACTCCTTGCCAAAGGATGCTATAAATACAAAAAGTTTACATGAATTCAAGAGCAGATTGAACAAGTATTTGCAATGCAGATCCTTTGGAGATTCACACACTGAAAAATAACAACAAGGTCAGAAAATCACCTGAGCTGAAAATGGTTGAAAACTGGAATACATTCTGAGGTTTTTACAAAGCCCCAGGAAGGTTTTCTCATTACAATTAAACTGTGAAAAATTGCTGTAAGGAGAACACACCATTCACTCCTGATGAAATCTTTGCTTTTCTTTTAGTTTTGTTTGCAGCAGTTTAAAATGAATCAATAAATCTGCTTGTGTTGTGAGATACACATTTCATTTTGAAAATGGGCAGAGCTCATTTCTTTTCTCCATCAAAAGACAGACATTGCCCAGGAGTTGAAAGGCATGAGGAAATCCTCAGTAGCAAGGCAGAGAGCCTGTAAACCTGCAGGGCCTTCTGGAAGTGCAGATTGGTAGCAGGGTACCTTTGTGTCTGAAAATGAATGCTAAAATTCCCCAAGCTGCCCTTGGGTGTCCACGCTGCTTGAACCAGGAACATTTTCTCACTGCATCTCAGCCCTCCTTGAGAAGACCACTCCTTCTTTTCCTCTGGGGCTACATCAGGGGTCTCACCACCCTCACAGTAAGGAATTTCTTCCTTATGTCTAATCTACTGGATTTTAGCACAGCCAGGCTTGCTTACAAGGAGCTGGAAAGCCTCTTCCTTGCCAAGCTCGTCTGATCCCTAGGTTTTTACAATCACAACAATCTTGGGGCACTTTGCTTAGGATTCATCCAAATGGGAAGCAGGTCTTTGGAAGCATTAACTATATTGGGAACAAAGATGATGGATTTTACAGTCAAGTGTTTTGTACCATTGATGTTATTTTTTTTTTTCCATTAGAAATTGGTTTCAAACCATGGAAGAGCAGTGTCTATCTCTACCCCAGCTGGAACCATCATATGACCAGAAATATCTGTGAGAATAACTAAGACCTACTCAGTATTTTTGGAGTGTGTGTGGTCCCCTGAGTCTGATTTAAGGCAAAAAGTTGAGTTACGATGTCTGATTTGGTTATCAGCTGCACCACAGCTCCGTTGCATGACCTGGGTGCCTCGGTTTCCCCTCTGGAGCAGCCTAATTAAACTTCCCTGTATTCAACCTCCTGCCTTGTCAGTGCAGCCCGTGATGTGTTTGGGGAAATGACTGCCTCAGTGTGTCCTCGTGTAGATGGCTTCACTCCTGACTGGGAACTCGGGGCATAACACTGGATATAACATTATGTAAATACTGCAGTCACGGAAACGTCTTTATTGCATTCATGATTCTACCCTGGAGGCTTTTTCTTTGGCTGAGATTTGATGAAAGCATTATCATCTGTCTTACACAGACCTCCAGAGCTTTACAGTAGCTGGATCTAGCGGGGAAATAAATTTTAGGAAAATAATAAATCCTGACACTGCAGCGCCAATAGAGGCAAAAGCGTTGATAGTGTCTGTGGTTGAGAGCAAAGCTAAAATTGCCTGGTGGTCGTGGTATCCTTTCAGAGCTCTGTAAAATATCAGTGAGTTACCTGTGAGTCATGCCTGGCGCTCAGAGCCCCGCGTCCTGCCCCAGAGGATTGCCCCGTTCCCTGTCAAGGGAAATACCTGGCTTCTGAGGTTACAGCAGCACAGTAATTTAGAAGGAAAGCTGAGCTCTCAAAAGCTAAAGCTAATTTTCAGGCCTGGCTGTCATTCACCGAGGGCGCATTCCCACACAAAGCCCGGCCAACAAAGGGATCCTTGCACTGCGCACACCACATTTCCCTTCCTCCCCCCTCTCACCGGGGGAAAGATTCCTCTTTGTGCTGGAGATAAGTGAAGAAGAAGGGTTTACAGGACAACAGCAAGCTAAACCAGGGACATCTCAACTGTAATGAAATCCTTTATTCGCACTGGCTCTCGGTGTAGGCCTATTAGCAGCCCTATTGCACGTACTGTGGAACGGTGTAAAAAATATTACAACAAATCTACTGAATCCAGGGAGCTTGGGTTGATTTCTTTCCCATACAGTAAATGAACCAATATTGTGGCTGAGGTTAAAGGAAGGTCGTTTTAACTAGCCTGGATTGCAGCTGGAGAAGGCTTTTTTAGCTGTGCCTGGAAACATCTCCCTGACCTGAAACCCCGTAGTTTCAGTGTGCAAATGATGTTCTCGCTGAGCACCTTGGGGTAGAAGGGATTCCCTGCCAAGGAGTCTGCCTTGTGTCCCAGGGAAGAAGGCTTTGTGCATGTCCTGCCTCTGTTCTAACTTGCTGCCAAGTTACCGTCACGTGAATTCTCTAAATCAGGGTTTCGACATCTCTTTAAAACATCTCCTTTAGCCTGCAGTGCGTTGGAGGCCACGTGGGGATCCAGGTGAACTCCGTGGCTTTGATTGTGAAAACAAACTTAAAAATCTTGAGAGTTCCCTCCTGGTCTTTGAATCTCTGGCTCCAGTAATAATTAAAGATCAGTTTTCCCGTGGAGTTGGAGGTTTACTCTGGGAGGGGCTGTGGCTTTGGGTGAACAGTACCTCTTTCTACCTTTTCTAAATTGCCTTTAATTACAAAACTCACTGAGTAGCCAGCAACAGTGAAATCCCCAGGAGTTCCAAATAGCTGCCATGTGTCTTTTTCTCACACTTGCAGAGATTTAGGACGTCTGCCAAAGTCATACAGCAATAAAGGAGCTGAAATATATTAAATTAAATAATATGCCATCAAAGCTTAGAGTGCCCTCTCCTCTAGTTCTACTGCTTTATCTGCTCTTCATCCTCTTGTGACTCACTCTACCTCCATGCTCTATTGTTCATCATTGTCTGTTCTTTATTTTCTCTCTCGTGTTTCTTATTTTCCTCTTCTTCTGGGGAGAGAAATAGGCAAACTGAGGGAGCCCAGCCTGCTGCCTTCACCAAATTCTTTGCTGTTGCTGTGTCTTTTCGTACATAAATGTGTATTCCTTGGTTTTCTTTCACTGGGCTTTTCCCATTCTTCCCTTGACTCCTCTCCATCACATCTTCATCTTCCATTTTTAACTCCTGAGTGTTTTATGTTGCCCTCCCCGCTTTTGCTGGCTACGTGCAGCGTAGGTAAGAGCGTGGCTGATGGGTTTGCCCACACTCTTCCCCGAGTCACCCGTCTGAAAGCCGCGCGAGTGTTTCTGTGCGCGCTCATCTGTAACTGATTGGCCCCGGTTTCTGGGCCGCGGTGCCGCGGGTACTCCCATCCACGCTTTGTTCTGTGCAATTAACATGATTACATGGGCAGTTGTGCTAATTGTGCAGTGTACAGATGACTCATTAGTTCTGCAATTATGCGTTTTCCTGAAGAGTTGCTGTGGAGGGGGGCCTGATAATAGTTTGGCAGTCTGAAATCTGACCTTTGCTTGTTTATCATTTCACCATGAGTAACTTGAAGGCCAAGTGCTTCTTTTTAGCATTAAAAATGAAGCATTTTTTGCTCACCCTGAGACTCTGGCCGTGGATAATGGTTCCAGCTGTCCCACAGAGCGGCTCCATGTGAGCACACAGATAAGAGTGCTGGATGTGGCCCCAGCTCGGAATGATGTGTGTGCCTTGCTCGGAGCACTTGAGTTGTCCCGCTGAAGTCAGTGGAGTTATTTCTGTTATTGAGGAACAGGAGTGACTTAAGTACCTTCCTGAATGTGACACCTAAGGGAGCTGACAGATTTTCTTCCTCAAGCAGTGGCCTTTCTTACACTACAGCTGTTGCTGGATGTGAAATCTCACTTTTTCTAACATATCATGGGAGGAGCAGATTAGGAGGTGTCAAGTTTACCTTCCCAGCTGTTTCGTTATACCCGTTGTTTGTGAGAAACATGGCAAAAAAAAAAAAAAGGCAACAAAAAAGGATTGCTGAGCCTGTCACGAAACTTTCCCAAATCACTTTTCTAAGTGCATGTCCCAGCTCCTGTATGAGACCAGGAAGGGGGAATTAGTCAGGTTTTACTGACTGTGAAAGGGAGAATAGATCAGCTCAAAGATGCTGCTTGATCAAAAGGATGCAGTGATAAGATAGGAGACGTGTAAGTCTGGAGAGGTGATGCAGACTCCTGTGACCAGATGGGAACAGAGTTAATATCCCACTTAATGTGAGTGTTTGGGGCTCAAATGATAAGCAGGGAAAATGGAAAACAACTGTGCTCTGTGATTTTCCAGCAAAACTGAGCTATAATGTTATTAAGGCTCTTGAGCCAGTCTTGTCCTGAGTGTGATTTCAGAGTTGGGTCAGACAGACGAGCCCTGGTGAGAAGGTGGGAGATCAAGTTTGTATAAATTGTACTGTGTTGAAGAAAAAACATCAACAACAACAAAAACCCTGTGTAGTTTTTCAATACTTTTCTTAGCCCTAATCTGAAAAGAAGAGCTGAGAACATGATAGAGACCCATTTCAATCCAGTTCTCAGGTTATATGAGAGCTCAGCAGCAAGGGAAGGTCGGTGCTTCCTCAGAGCCAGGCTTGGTGGCGTTGTCAGAACGCTGTGTGCAAAGTTTACAGGTTTGACAGCACCTGGGCAGGGTCATTTGTAAGATTTTGGAAGGTTTGCTTACTTATTTGGGCACACACAATGATTTGAGGTTGGCTTCAGCTGCAGATTTAAAGCCTTCTTTTCTGATAAAGGGTCAATATATGAGTGGATAGCAGTATGATTAAAAAATTACTTTCATTTTTTGGTTTTCTTCCTGGATTTGAAAGTTAAAAGGCACACTTAAGGAACCCAAAGAGCTGCCTGCATTGTGTTCTTTGATGTCGCTATGTCTTTTCACACATACGTATGTTAAATAACATTTAAGATTTTTTATTCAGATTAATCTAAGATATTCCACACCACAGCATGAAAATTAAGATATTTTAACATTATCAGAATCCCCTGAAATTCATACTGTGGACCAAAATCTCATTAACATGAAATGTTTTGAAATGGAGTGAATTTCATCTCCTGCTGGAAATGCTTCTAAGGTTTTCCAACCCATTTTTATTAACTTATATCCATTAAAAAATGATCATGCTATACTTTCCCATGTTATAAAGCTTGGAGCAACTGGCAGCAATGAGGTATTAACCCAGAATATGACTAAATTAAGGAAATAGAAGAAAAATAGAAACTTGAAAATAATTTTCACAAAGAAAAATTTTGGAAACCAGTCCCAGATTTATTTTTGAGCGATGGGTTGTTTGTTTTATTCTTATTTGTTTGAATAATAGCAGCAGATAGGAACCTGGATCAGAGCCTTCAGCAGGGTCTTCTTGTGATTGCTGTTCCACACTAGCCATGGAATTCTTCCAGTATGATCCCACTTAAAAAGTTAGGGGAGAAAAATTCTGCAATCTGGAGAAATTAGGGTGTCAGCAATCACTGGCAATTATGTTAAGTGAGATATTGCACTATTTTTCCTGTTGGCCTCTCTTCCAATTGCCAGAGACACATCAGCAATAGCTTTACAAGATGTTTAGAAGTGAAAAGAATAAGCTGTGAAGATATTTAAGAGAACATTTTTGACCATTTCTAATAGCCATTACTAGAAATGCCTATTTGTATTTCTTAAGCTGCAGAAAGGCTTCTCCATCTTCAGTGGGTTGTACTCACACAGGGAAAGTGCAATGAAACTTAATATCTTCATCTGTGCAAAGATGATTGGTGACCCATTGGCCTCAGTTTTCCATTTCTGGTCTGCTAGTTTTTGTGTCCAATTTGGGTTTTGTGTTTGGACCAGGAAAAACGATATTTAGCAAATTCTCCCTATCCTTTGGGAAGATGATTCCTCCATAATTTCTCCATGTCCATCCAACTGGAATGATTTTCTAATGCTTCTAGGTTTTCTTTATTAGAATTTCTGAACAACAAGTTAATCTGTTTTTATGAACCCCTTGCAATTCCCTGCGTACAAACGTGAGCAATCAGGAGCTGATCCCAAAGGTCCTCTCTTGCTTCTCTCATTACTTCTTGGCTTTACAAGTCTTTCCTGTCTTTGGAGCCTTTTCTCCATCAGTTTGACTCTGTCTCAGGGAGTTTTGACCAGAAATATTGGCAGGGGGAGGTTTGGAGAAGCTCCAAAACCAGGCATTAGCTCTGCATGATACCTGAGCTCCTCCCAGGGCCACGCCTGCCTTGCTGGCACCTCTTACATAAAACATGTACCCACATCTGTCAGCTGTAAACTGGTGAGCAGACCCCACAGCTCCCCAAAACCCTTGGCTATTCCTGATTCCCGACCTTTTCGCCCCAGCCGACATCCCCTCTTCGCGACATCGAATTCTTCCGCCGAAGAATTTGCAAAATGAAAAGCAATTACCTTGCATCTGGCACGAGCCCGTGAGTGGATCACAAGGCACTGAGACATGTTCATGGCAGACATATCTCCCCTCCCATCTTTATCCCCGTGGATATGTGCTAATCATTTGCTTGCTGCAGCCCTGACTTTTTGGCTGCCCCGGTATCAACTGACAAAAGGCACACATTAGAGTGATCCCAGATTGTGTCTGTCACCCAAGGTCACGCAAGATAAGCCGCCAGCTGTCCGCTCCGGCCCGGCACGGTACATTGGACATTAATTAAGCGGGATTCAGCGTGGATTCGGGATGCCAAGGTGCCTGGGCTGAGTCGGGCAAAATTCGCTGGCGCAAATCGCCTCCGCCAGTGCGAAACGCATTACGGCAGCTCCCAAATATTTTCAGAATCCGAGACGTGAGGTTTGATAAATTAGAGGATAAGCAGATCATTGATTTCTGACGTGTTGGAGAAGGGATCCGAGTGCCTAAAGGCATAGGTATTTAACCCAGGGAATACTCAGACTTCTGTGGGTGAAAAACCTGATTTGTAGAGACCAAAAGCTGAGTATTTTCTGGAATATAAAAAGTTCCTTTCTAATCTACAACCCTGTAAAATAATTTAAATTTTCACTTTTAACTGAAAACAAAAGCAAGTTTCTATCCTCTTTATTTCTTTTCTACTTGTAAAGAAATCAATTTATTTTCCTTCTTTTAGATGAGCAGCAAGCATGGTTAGGGAAAAATATATTTTTGCCAGGAAATGTCATTTTTGCTGTGGAAATGCTTAAGTTTCTCCATGAAAATGGAATTTCCCTTCAGAAGTAATTTAGCAAATAAAAGTGATGGGTTTGTCCAGTGGCTGGAATTATAGCACCTTCCATGTGAAAAGGTTTTTGGCATTAAGCCTCCACCACAGAAATCTGAACAGAGCCCCAAGTAAAACTCACACTTGTTCCTGACATGAAACCAACTTCCCAGTTCAAGGAAGGTTTAAGTGCCTGTTCATATCAATGTCATGAATTCTTTGGGGACTTAGAGTTTTTTTAGGGAGTGCAAAAGAAAGGCAATTTTTAAAAAAAGGAATAGTCTCTATCCTCATTGCTGACAAACACAGAGATGAGAAGGTGCTGGGATTCTCCCTGGGAGATCCGTACAAGGATGATGTCCCCTTCAATACCCTTCCTCTACCAGTTGTTAATTCCTTTACAGCTGGCCCTAAAAGCTCCAGGTAGTTACATTCAAATGTTCCTTGTCCCCTAAAAACCTGTCACACCTCAAGGCAGACAAAAAATGGGGAGGAGAAATTAAAAAAAAAAAAAAAAAGGTTCACTGTTATCATTGTGTTGGAGAGAGGGAAAGCAGAGCAGTCCTGAATGCAGAACTGACCACAGGACACTGGATTTTCTTTCTTCTTTCTCCTTCACCTTCCTTAAGGATTGGCCTGAACATCTTCAACACACTTTGGATTTGTTTTTTTCTGCACTTATAAACACATCACCTACCCCTGCTTTGTCAGTCTCAGTTCTCTTGGCCTTTTTGTGTCCTTCAGAGGAAAACTCTGAGCCGAGGGCAGGATGTTTCCACACTAAAAAGCTGTCCTGAAACCAAGCACTCTTATGATAGCAATGTAATTTGCACATCCTGATGGATTTACCCTTTGCCTCTTTCCCTGGCCTGTCCAGATGTCCCTCCTTGCTGCCCTAAATGAAGGTTATTACTCCCACACTGACGTCAGCCATTGACTGAAGTGAAGCTTTTCAAGCTGGAGGGAGAAGAAAATAGTGGAAAGCAATAAATCCATAGCTCATTGTGTTAAAGCAGTGTAACATCTCGCTAAGAATCAGGTGTGAGCTGGGTGAACTGAATAATGCTCCAGTTAGCACTTTGTGAGCACTCTGCTTGATCAAATTAACACAGGAGGCAAGCAGGCAGATTTGCACATTCATCTCCCACAGACACCTCAGAAAATCCAGGATGTAGGCATGTGTCCAGAGTTACATCCACAAACTCTTCAATCCAAACTCACCTTTCTCCCTTCTCATTTTTTCAAAGCAGTAAGATTATTTCCTTCTGAAGCTGATTAACTGCTGGAGAGAAAAAAAAAGAAAAGAAAAATTTGGACTTTTTGCCTCCAAAATCTCATCCACACTTTTCAAAAGACAGGAGTTTTCTTACACAAAAAAAAATATTAAAAAAACAATTAATTAAAAAGTAAAAAAAATTGGTTTCCTGAGTCTTTGGCATTCTTTTCATTCAGTAACTGACTTTTTCCCACCCCAAACCACAAAGATGTTATCACTTTTAACCACTTTGGACCACATTTCAAGTTCTGCTGCTGCTGTGGAAAGAGTGAGACCCCATTGACGTGAAATGAGCTCTGTTGTAGTTCTATCAGAACAGTAAGCAGGGAATGCAGGCCTCAGTACAGCTATTTGGGTGAGAATATCCTTGTTGGAGGTTGCTATCCTGGACTCTTTCAGAAGGGAATGGTGCTCTTGGTATGTCAGCAAGGCAGGGGAGCCTTTTGGAGCCTGGCAGCCACAATGAGCAGCAAGAGCTGTGTGCTCCAGGAACCCTCTGGAGTTCAGCAGCTCCACAGGGCAGTGGGAGTCAGTGGACCCTGACTCTGCCAAGCTTTTTTGATGTTATGCTCATAAAGCAGCCATGATGTATTCCAGTTCAGCATTTCAGTCCCTAAAATTTTATAAATGTAAAGCTCGAAGGAAGGAAGCTTTAAAGTGGCTGAGGTCTCAGCTACTTTGCCATTATAATCATAAAATCATCCATGGCTTAGTTCAGGCTGTGTAGCCCTTGCTGATGAGAGCTCCCAAAGTCCAGAGCACTGACTCGACCCTTCTTAATGACTTCCTCTATTCTATGTTTTCTGCCTTCTTTGTCCACATTTGTGCTCCATAATTTCATGTGAGAATCTGCTTCTGTGTGAGAACAAACTTAGCTCTGACCCACATTCACAAACTCTACAATTTTATTACTGGAATCGGGTTTTTGCTCTTGCTTAAAATAAGTATGAATATGCTGATATTTTTGGAATATTGCAAAGAAAGGAATTTTAATAAGGGTTTTGGCAAGCTGGAGTTATGCATCATGGGTGCAGTAAAGATGGCAAAGAGTTACTGTAGATCTCTGTATGTCTCAGTTCTGGCACAGATGATTATTTCAGCACTGTTGCTAGTTCTTGCTTCAAAAAGGATTTGGTCATCCTTCCCTATCTAATATTTAAATGCAAGTAAGGAAAAAGGGAAAGCAGCACCTCCCCTGTTCTGCTTCTCCACCATTAGAGATGTACCTGGTAGCTCATCAGCTCTGCAAGTCCCTGGTGGTGTGTGTCCACCCAGGCTCTGGGTTAGGTTTACTCATCTGTGAATTCATGATACTGCTGTTACTCACTGATAAAAAAAAAACCAGAGAGCTCTAAATCTTTGCCTACTGCTTTGACTCCTCAGGTCTTCACATGTTGCCCAGAGGAAGTCACCTTTCAGAGGAAAAAAATGCCCTGAATGATGGTGATGAGTTTTAAAGTGTCAGGTAATCATTTCCAGATTTCCACAGGAGCAGCATCCTGTGGCAGGGTCTAAGTTTTGTAATTTTTATTTCTACCTAGCACTGTGTATAGCACCAAGCTGCCCAGGAAGCAGAGTCTCTGCCTTGTGAAAAATAAACTATTATCAGCAGAAATTGCCTGGCTGTTCACGGGTCAGGAGTATGGGAGAGGTCAGAAATAGTTCATATTTCTTTTGTGCTGGAACTGAGCAGGCACATTAATTGTTCTCTGCCTGAGGCTCCTGGCCAGGGGCTGTGGGATTTGTGGCTGGTGCCACATTGTCACTGGGGCACTAATTGGGTGATCATTTGAGCACTGCAGCTCTATCAAGTGATGCAAAGCTGCTGAGCAGCTCTGCCAGTGCTGATCCTCATGTCTGAGCTGCTGTTAGCTGCAAGTACTTATGTCAGGTGGCAGCCAAAGCCTCGCTCTTCTTTTGAAACCCAGGCTCTGTTTTGTCCTCTGTTTGCCCTCCCCCCAGCACTGTACTCCATTTCACACCAACAGATTCAAGTCATAAGTGGCAAAGAATAAAAATAGAGGTGGAGTGTACAACTGGGTTAAGGTGTGAGTCTTAACTTTATTCTGGACTTCATACCATTGGTACAGGAGAGAATAATGCACCCACTGTACTGAAAATACAGAAATTGGGAGACATGGCTTGCTCTCTTATACAAACACCCCTTTATAGGCAGCAGTGACCAAGCACTCCAGCTCCTGGTAATGAAATCTGATCATCCAGCATTAACTCAGCACCTCAATACTTGTATTTTGCAGCCTCACTAGTCCTTGTCCCTTCAGATGCACCTACTCCCGCAGTCATACATGTGCACACCACACCTATCACCCAGGATATTCCTGTCACTCTGGTAAAACCTCACACATGTTTGCACCCCACAACACACTGTAGCAATGCTCCCAACCCCTGCTCCTTTATCCAGCAGTGGAAGCACACATTCCCAGGGATGGACCTGCCAAACCAGCCAGGGCTGCGCTTAGGCCTCTTCACAACTGCTTTGCTCACCATTCCTAATTCTTGTGTGTGCTTACCCAGAGCACAAATTATCTCAAGTGGCAACTTCTGCTAAATAAATCTTGAAGCAGGAGTTTGGTTCAAGTTAATTGCAAAGGTGCAAGACTGTGATGTAATTTTTATGTCTGAGGGCAACTCTTACACACAACTATACCTGCACTTATGTGAGTGTACACTTTCTCTCCTTGAGTATCAGGATCCTTTTTTTCTCCTCAAAATCTTGGCCAATGCAAAAGGGAATTTCCTTCTCTGTTTTCTAAGTGCCAGAGTATGCCAGTGTGCCAAGAAGACTTTGTTCAAGAAAGGAGATGTTTTTCCAAGATCTCCCTAGTATATTTTCTACAAGCTGGCACTGCCCTTGCAGTGCAGTGTTAATATCCACCAGCCTTTCTCACTAATTCATCTTAGGGAAACAGAACTTGATTTACAATTGTATTTTTAAAAAACATTTTGAAGCAGGTCCCTGACACTTGCAAACTTCATTCCTGGCACGCATTTCTGATGGTCAGAGGTCTATTGCATGGGCAGCTGCAGTAACAGAAAAGATTCCTATCAGCTCTAATGTGAAGTGGGGAAAATTCTAGGATAGATTTTGCTCTGTGGGACTTCCAAACAGTTTTCACACATATCCCTGGACATCTGGTTTCCAAATTGCACCCTATCTTGTGCCACCACTCAAACATTTGGCTTGACCCTTTTCAAATGGAGACAATTCAAAACTTACTTGGACACATCCCTGTGTCACCTGCTTTAGGTGACCCTGAGTTGGCAGGGGAGTTGGACTTCATGGTCTCCAGAAGTCCCTTCCAACCCTAACAATTCTGTGATTCCATGAAATCCATGGGAAAATTCCTGGAGGTTTCAGTGAAACCAAGTTAAACCCTTGAACAAGCTTTGGGAAACGCTTGCTGCTTCTAATGAAGGCACATCTCTCCATTTCAGAGATTGCTTTTGGATTAAGATACTTTTGGAGATAAAAGCATCCAAATTGAGAACTCTCTAGGGTGCTGACTTGGCTGCTTTAAGCTGCAGTTATTAATTTTAAGGAACAGGATCAGTGTAGGAAGATCTTAAAGGAATGTGGCCATCAGGTCTGAATGACACAGGTGCAGATCAACCACTGTTGAGAAGTTCTAGGTCTGCACCCTCAGGGTCAGACCACCAGCATCAGTCTGACTGTGCCCTTCTATTCCCACAGTTGTGCTGATAAATATCAAATGAAATTCAGGTTTCTTTGCCTCCAAAGTCCAGTGTGGCTAAACAATAAACAGCTTTCCAGCAGGAAGTGAAACCTTCCCTCTGTTATGCTGGAATGACTCTTTGGGAAAACGCTTTAATCTTCTGTGATAGACCCTTGTAGCATCTTCCAGTTGGCAGGTCAGGGGGTTGCTGAGACAAAGGTTACATCCAAATAGTCATCAAAAGTCTTACTTTCTATTAATTTTCCACTTGAATCCTTTTGAAAAAAATTGAAACAAAAACCAGAGATTTCCAGGGTCAAGTAGAAAGGTGGTGACAGAGACTTTGATGGAAGCTGCTCAGACTTCTCTGAGAGATTCATGTGACCACAGCCAGGAGCCCTGGAGTGATGCCTTTGCTTATGATTTCAAAGCATGCATCTCATGTCTGTCTTACTGGGAATATTTTATTTTACTGTTGCAAGGCAGTGTTTGGATAAACCACACTAAAAAAAGTGCTGTTTTCTGCTGTGGTGCTTTAAACATTTCAGTCACTTGTCCTGAGTGCTCACTGGCTCCAGTGTTGTGATGTGTGGGTGGATCAGCAGGTGCAGAGCAAGAGCAGTGACCAAAAGGTTAAAACAATCTTTGAAATCAGACAAAAATCTAAAATACCTTTCTGTTTGGTTTTAAATTTAAGTAAGTGCTCAAAAGTGAGTGCTGTGAGAAGAAAAAATACTGTAGGAGAAAAAATAACAAAAATAAAAAGAATTAAGAAGATTAGTTATTGAGAAAAACCAACTAAATCATTAAAATAGAAGGCTAAATGTTTGAAAGAAATGTGCTAAGACTTTGTAGTTAAATGCTTCATTTCCTATTCCATTAAAACCTTCCTTCCTCAGGAGTAACTGGCATTTGCAAAGTTCTGCCCTAGAGGGATGTTCAGGTAATAAAGGAGAAAAGATCCAGAGGCAGGTGGAGAAAAGGATTGCAGGAGAATTCTCCAAAGCTGCTTTGCTCATTTGCACATGCAAAAAGGTGGCTGATTACTTTGCATTCACAACTCTGCACACCCACATAGAAAATACTGCATCAGAAAATATTTAGAACTCTTAATAGTTTAGAAAGTTTTTAGGCTAAATTATATAGCCAAAAAATATTTTCTTTGGCCACAGAAGCTAAAAGAGCATCGTGCTGGTGTGTTCTGTCTTCAGGGTCTGAAGGGATGGCAACACACAGTTTTTTTGCTGGCTCTGAGACTGAGGTTAAATACCTGCTTTTAAAACATTTGTTGCTCTTACACATCACATTTGTGCCACATTTGGGGCATCTGATTCCAAAGCATTTAGCTGAGAAGATGATGGCTGTTATTCCAGGGCAAATCCAGGGATGGGGAGCCATGTAGCTAAGGCAGATCCAAGAATACAGAAGGCTACAGTACACGAGCATAAAAAAGAGCAAGTTCTACTTTACATCCCTCGCCATCATGAAGACACCTCATTATAAACAAATTCATTTTATCACCAAAAGCAGCACTGCTCACCAATGAGCCATTCATTATCCCATGTTAATGCTGTGGGTCAGTCCATACTTTTTCCTTGTGAAAATCAGTGAGGTATTATTGTCTGAAAGCAGCTAAAACCTGGATGTGAGTTCCTGCATCAGCCATTAGAAGCCAACTTCTGGGCTTGAGCAGCCTTCCTGGATCCCATGGATCAGTACCAGCAGCTTTCACACTTGGTTTGCCCTGTGTTCTGGTCAGCTGGAGCTCTCAGTTGTGCCAGAGCTCCCAGGAGCCTCCTGGAAGCGTTGATAGCCATGGATGGGAACAGAGGTGTCCGTGTACTTTCACAGGGGTTTGGCCCCACAGCCCTCGCTGGGCTTTGGCTCAGGGACTTTTGCACAAACATCCTGTGCCTGTCACCCAGCTCTGAGGAGGGACTGCTAAACAGATCACACTGAATTTCTCAAGGTTCCTGGATCCTCCAGTGTGTCAGAAAACAAACCTTGAGGCCTCTTATGTGAGCAATCATTGTGTCTATGGAATGTGAAACATTTCCAATTTGTGGAGGAGAGCTCGGTTGCCTATACTGTACAAACACCATGTGGAAATAATAAATGTGTTTATGATGGAGATCTGTGCTGCCTTTATTATTTTAGGATTTTGTCTGGATTTGAAACAATTGTTAAGAGCATTAGTTTCAGTCTTTCATTACTGACATACTCATAATATTGACTTCACCTAGTAAGGCAGCTGTACTCCTTCCTAGCATATATTCCATTATTTTTAAACATACCAGTTGTTCATACACAAATATGCAATATTTAGGAAGTTTGATGGTCAAACTGACATTAAGTAGTTCTCTTTGATATCCTCCGGTATTTTTAACTTTTGACTGTTGAATTCAAATTTTGATTCACAGAAATTCATACACTGGGATTCAGGAGAGGGGAAATTGTCTGGTTTGCAAACTTCTTAGTCCTCCTCTTAGTTTCTGAGGCAACACTTCCAGTTTTGCAGTTTAGCTTCATATTTAGTGTAGCTCCAAAGGTGCATTTTTAATATCCTGGATGTCTCCTGTGCCTGGTGGGAGTGGGGTTGTACAAGATGCTGCAGCTGAACAGGAGGTGCATTTGCCCGTGCCCTCAGCTCATAAAAGGGGCCCTTTCTGCATGTTTTCCCTATTTAAACACAAGGAGTTACTGATATATTTACTTAAACCTTACTAATACCTATAAGTAAAATTTATTTTCCAGGAAAATAGCACCACAGTTCTTTCAACTGGATTTTGAAATGTATTTGTGAAATGCTATCCCAAAAATGCAGCGTTTCATGTCAGGTTGACTGTAACATTTCATTTGTTATGAACTGAACTTTTTCTTTTTCCTGCCTTTTTACTTTTTCTTTTTTTTTTTTTTTTTTGTCTCAAAATACTTACTCTGTGTTTGTATTTCAGATTAATTCATCACAGTTTGTCAGTGAATGAAGAGAATCAGTTTCTTGCCCAGCAACAATAATTGTCTATTCCATAAAATGCTTCAAAAACACTGCAAGCGAGGTGACCTTTAAAAAATGTCAGGGCTTCTGTGATGAAAAATCTATGGATTTTTCCCAACTATTGAGGATTTTTCACTCGTGCAGTTGGGAACAATGTGGGCTTTTAACCACAAAATCATCCTTGGTCTGTGCAGAGTTTAGTGCAAACTCTCCTTCTATTTCCTTCCCAAACTCACCTTGGCTGTGGGATATGGGAAGAGATATGATCCTGGATTTCCTACAGGAATGTGTGAGAAATAGATGTGGAAGTGGAACAACAAGCTGTTTAAAAAGTACCATGAAGGATCCATGGGGTGGGTATAAATCTGATGTACACCTTCTATAATACTGGAATAATGTATTCACTTAAAATCTCTACCTTTGGTACTTGGAGAACCTTGACACTAAGGGCTCTTAACTGAGCACAGCTTCCTATCCACACACTAATCATCCATTACAGAAACTCCATATAAGGACTGGAGAGAAGGATGAAGCCCATTTTTAGGATGGGTTTATTTTTATCTTTTTTGGGGAAGAGTTTATCATCCCATTTTTTTATATCTCCCACCAATGAAAGCTCAGAATGACTGAAATAGTACAGTCTGTTGGAGTGGATTCTTCCCCAGGAGACTGATTTTATTTTATTATTACTGAAGAGAGCAGGAATTTATTAAGCCTCAAAAAGTGGAGGAATTGGAACTTTCCTGCCAAGGTAGACATATTCCCAAGCTGCTCCAGCCCCTCCTGAGAAGCTCTTTTACTGACTTTCCCGTGTAGGGGAGAGACACAATTTTGTCCATACTATCAGCTGACAAATAAAACAACCAAATTCAGACAGGGGGAGGAGAGGGAAAATTTGCTCAAAAATATATTTAAAGACATGAGCTTTCCTGTAGAGAAGTTTGTTTGGTGAGAAATGGATCTCTTGCTACAGGCTCCAATTTAAACTGGCTGACCTAGAAGGAAGAAAGTGCCTGGGAAAGAATGAAAAGCAAATAAATAAAAAGCAAGAAGCAAATAAAAAATAGGTTTTCTCTTTCCCACTTTCCAAAACCCTGTGGGTAGGATGGGACTTTTGTGTCCTACCTCTCAGGGAGCCAACAGCTTTATGTTTGTGCATACCATGGACACAACAGAAATCTATCACATGACAGACTGTGTGCTCCTTGCTCCTTGCTGATGTATGCTAATGACAGAAAAGTTAATTAAACTGGGCAGTTGGTGTTTGCCACTGGTTCAGAGAATAGAAGACTCCAAGGTTTGGTGGCCCTCGAGCAGATGGCAGCTGTCCAGCCAGGTTTCCAGTCTCACTCACAGCTCGCTCCTCCATTTCCACTTCTTGCTCTCCAGACTCCCATTATCCGTGTGTTTATCCCCCTCCTCCTCGTCTTTCTTTTCCTCCCTTTCCCACTCCCTCTATTCCTGACCACTCCAGCTCTTTTACACTTGTCTCCCACAGTTCCTGCTGAAACAACATTCAGCTGCAGTGGTGCTGATGATGGTTATGAGGAAGGCAGAGCCAGATAAGCCCAAAGCTGAGTGAAATATCCCCTCTTTGTAACACACAGGCTTGAGAATTTGTTTGGCTTATAAAATGGGACAGTCTTGACCTTAAAGCAAACCAGAAGTTTCTTCCAGATTTGAAATACCTCAGAATTGAAGAATTTCCTCTTTCCTCTCTATCTGGACTGTCTGTTTAGTCAAAAGCCATTAAGGGACTGTTCAGTCATGTCAAGATCTCATGAATTTTAAAGTTTTGTGTCAGAGCAGATGGGCATTGGCAGTGCTTGGCACTGCAGTCAAGAGCTTGGCAGGCATTACCACACCTGCACTGTCTTTAAATTGCCATTCTTGGGTGTGTTGAGACAGGAATTGAGATCAGGGGAGAGGTTCCCTGAGAGCTGCAGAGGTTTTCGGCCAAGTGCCACTCACCCATAGCAGGGAGCCGCGGTGACACGGCCACCTCTGAACGAGCTGGATCAGGGATGTCTGTCTGATACACACTCATGCCTTTGAGCTGCAGGGCTCTGCAGAGTTCACAGAGCCAACAGCTGAATAGAAAGGCTGAATAGCATCCTACCCATTGGGCCACCTCATTTCTATCTGTGCATCGAGGGGAGAGCTACTGAGGCAGTAACAAACACGCAGATGTGGCAGTAACGGCACAGAGGGGGGAGCAGGAGCTCTGTGTTTCTTCAGCCTCTCACTTCAGCAGGAGGAGGCTGCCAATGCACTGGAAGCTTGTAGAAGTTGGGAACTCAGTTCTTTTATTTGAAGTTCCATAAATCACGCATTTTTTTTTGTCTGGATGAGCAGAAGTGAGACATCATGAGCAGGGGGTGGCTGTAACCACAACTGGCTTTGCTGTGACTTCAGGAGGTGCCATAAGGCCAGGAGTGACACTAATCTCCAAGGCAGAGGGAACTGGGGGAAGAAGAAGAGCAGCCAGACTTGTCTTCCATTTGTGTATTCCTGTTACCCCCAGCTTGTGAGGTCTCACCTCTTTGAAGGACTGACTTGTGCACTCGAGTGCAGAGAAAATTTTCCCTCCAGTCATCTTTATCAGGAAGTTTTGGTTGTCTGCCCAGTGGTTATAACTGTGCCATATAACCACAGAAACAAAAGGGAGTTGATATCAATTATTACTTGAGGCTTCAGTGACCCTTCACCTCCCTACAACTGAGCAGTGGCTAATGCACAGAAGTTTGGGAGTTAGGCAACCTTCTAGCAGAATAATACATGAGATTATGTTGAGGAAGGTGCTGCAGGAGCATATGTGTATCCTACCTTGTGGTTGAGATGGGAAATAAAATTGCAAAATCTACTCAGCTCCAGAATCTTTTTTCATCCTCTCTGCTCCCTCAAGCCAGAAAAATGTTTTTCCCTTCCAAAAGTGATATAAAATAAAAGAGGGGAGATAATAAACCACACTTTCTGTCTCTTATTAGCACAAATACTTGAAAATGACCAGAAGAGTGACTAAAAGTCAAAATAACTTGGAGAAGCCTTGACAGTTATGTAAATGGAAATTCAAATGGTCAGGGAACACTGATTTTTCAAGGACACTCTGATGTCCTGACAGAAGCAGAAGCTTCATCCCAGGAGTGGCTCATTAATGCAGGGCAGTACAGTGGAGGAGAGTAAGGATGCGCATGGAAGATCCAGCAGATCAGCAGATGGCAAAATAATGTTGAGTTTTTGTAATTGAACCTGTTAATTGTCTAAAAAGCCTTTAACTTTTCAGCTGCTGCAAAATAATCCAAGCAATACTTTTGTTTGCTGGGAGAAGGTAAGAGATAATTCTTAATTCATTTCTGGAATATATCATTAAGTAGTGATGGGGCCAAACTGGAGTTTCACTTCTTCCCTACTCCCAAAATGAAGGGTGGTTTTGTTTCAGCATGTCTGCCCATATTTGAACTTACTTAGAACCCACAGTGGGATAATACTAATAATACTAATACTAATACTAATACTTACTACTAACTTTTTTTTTAAAAAAATCATCCAGAGGCCTTTTTTTGCTTGCTTTTTGGATGCTGTCCAAAATGGCAGAGCCCTTGCAGGGCGAGACTGTCTCCAAATGAACTTACAATCATTCAGCTGTTGGGGCTAAATATTGGCTCAGTTGTTCATGGGATGTTTATACTGACAGACCCAAACTTTTATCTCAGACCTGAACCTCTGAACGACAATCTAATCTTGCTCCAGATAAAAAACTGGTACATTATGGTTTTTGGCCCATTTTTAACCTTTTAAAGTCCTGTTTCATTTGCAATGTAATGATGCCACAGGCCTTCACTTAGCAAAGACGTGTAGAAACACATCTTAGCTGCGTTAATTTGAAAATATTTTCAAACAGACCCTTATATTCAGGTTTTGGTATTTGTATTATCTGATCTGTGCTCTTGATGAACCCCCTGTGAAAAATGGTGCATGAAAATGGAGATAGGAGATGGTACCTTCGCTTGTCCTTGGCTCGAGGGAATGAGGGAGCCCACAAGACCTTTGCTGTGATTTCACTGTAAACACCAGAAATTAGTTTTGGCTTGTGTGCGGGTGTGTGTCTTTCTCTGCCCTTCCCCCATCGTTCCCCTTCCTTCCAGCTCTGCAAAGGGAAGTTTCACCATGAGCATTTCTGCAGAGGCTGTTGGGACTTGCCCAGAACATCTGTGGTGGTGCATGCGCTCCTGCCCACGCGGCCTCTGGGGCACCGGCGCCCCTCACGCTGTGACCTAACCCCATCCTCCTCCTGCCCTTTGCTGGGCTGTCCTTCCAGCATCTCCAGCTCCATGGGCAGGAGGGAGGTTGGGAAGCCACAGCCCAGGATGGAATCCCAGCTCTTGGCTGTGGCGATGCAACAAATTCACTGTTCCTTTGTCCAAGAGGTGGATATTTAACACCTCTACAGGACCTAGCACAAAAGAAGCAAAACTGACATTATTAAAGTACGAATATAGTGGCTATATATGGAGGAAACTGCTTTCTGGTGGTGGCTGGCTAGGGAGTTTATAGCCCATGGCCAGAACCACCTTTTCTTATAGACCTGCTGCCTCCCAGCTAATTAGTATCATTTTCAAAAGTTGCCTTTATTTGTAGTACCGGTTCCTAAAACTCATGACAGAGACCCTATAATTTCAGGAATTAGTCCAGACATGCAGTAAGATTTAGTGCTTCTGTTATTGATTTATGGACAAAAGGTTCTGTCACAGGCAGTATTTGGGAGAGGAGATTTGGATGTGTACACAATTACTCAGTGTTGCTATGCTCACCCATTAATAGTTTGTGGGTGGCATTTTGTTATACGTAACATTGCTTTTTCTAGATCTGAGAGTGCAGGACACTGGACTGGTTTTGCTGGTAAAATCAGACATAGCTGTGGTATTTGGAATTATTCTAGACACAGTTAGGTCTTGTTGTAGCAGTACTTGCTGCAATACACAGCTGGGACTGCTGCACACCACAGAGGGCGAGCAAAAACGACCTTTTCTTAAAATGAGTGTGGAGAGACTCCCATAGGAAATGTTTTCCTTGTTTCTTTTTAAAAAAAAAATTCTGTGTGTGGCATAGGAAAGGAATGGGTGGAAGAATGATAACAAGAGAGAGCATGTCTGTGAGAGAGATAAGATTGAAAAGGGCTGGTAAGCAAAATGCTCAAAGTTGAGCCCATGTTTGCAAAATCGTGCAGCTTTAGAAAAGCTGATGCTCATTTGGTTGTGTAATTGGTACTGAGGTCCTGGAAAATCCAGCCCTCCAAATTAGCAAGATAAGAAATTGCATTCAAAAATCCTTTAGTGAGGATTCTCCTTTCTCTGTGTAAGAAGCCATAAAAAACAAATACAGTCTTGCTGGGCCGATTTTGGGGGATTTATTTCCTTTTTTTTAAGAAACAAATTCTGAATGTTTTTTCCCAGTGGTTTATACATGAGCCCCACCTTGTGTGTTCCTTCCAAAACATCTCTGGCAGCAAAAGGAATTCAGATGCTCTGCCTGCAGAGAGCTTCTTTTCCTTTAAATCCCAGCAAAAACAAGAATGGATGGCGGTGACTAATTGAATGGCTTTTGAAGTACAATATAGACAAATGTGTGTTTTTTATGCATATGTGTGCATTAAATATATATTTGTGTGAGCTTTAAGACTGACTAGGCATCTGCCCTAGGGCTCTGCTTTCTATGATTAACCTGATTAGCATTGCAATTAAAAATACCTGGTAAACGTCTGCCTTTGATCTCACCCACCTGTCACTCAATAGTCTTTTAAACTCCAGGTTTCCTCTCTCTTTCTTGACATTTGTCATTGTCTTCCCTCTGAATGCCCTCCTTGCAGTTCTCAAAAGCTGGCCCAAAAGCACTAGGAGGGGAGATTGGAGTATCAAGTACCACTCTCTGGGCTCACAGGCAGCTGCCATGTTCTAAAAGGTCTCTTTATTCTTTGCAGCCACAGCTTTGCCCGAATAACAAATATTCACTTCCCAAGCCCTTTATCTTCCGTGGAAAAAAATCCCCTAGGATAACAATAAGTTCTTCCCTCTTTCCAGCCTAGCCCAGTGTACATTAATACACCTTGTAATTGCTTGTCTCTATCGGTTTTAGTCCTTTGCCCTTTTTTGCTCCTTCTTATTGTGCTTCAGCTTCATCATTGATCCTATTCACTCTATTCCCAGCGCTGAAACCCAAGTCCCAGATGCCAGCAAGGAATACTCAGCCATTCATGACAAATTGAATGGCTCAATTTAAAGGGGAAGATAGCACCTCATCTACTGTTACTATTCACCACAATAATCTCCGTCGCCCGTTCACGGGAGACAGCGGCGTGTCCCGAGTTCAGGACAGACTATGCTGATCAGCTCTGCCTTGAAAGGACTCCAAGGAGCATTGCACATGACAGGGAGTCACCTTTCTGCCTTTGAAGGTTTTTATGCATTCACATCAAGACAATGGTCAACACTACTAAGAGCCCAGGAATGCTGTTCCACTCACCCCCACCCTGGCACGGCCCCAGACTGCTTGCAGGAACATGCCAAAAAATAAGTCAGGAACATGCCAAAAAATAAGTCAAGGGGGCTGAAATAAGGCCAGATCCTCAGCTGGTAGGAATGGGTTGTCAATGTAAGCACCTCTGCTATGGGATCAACGAGGATTCAGGGAAAAAAACTTCAAATTTCTGTACTTTAGCAAATGCTGCACCAAGGACAGCCTCATCAAATGTAAGTACACATCCCACCAAATTCCAGGTAGCTCCTGATGGGCTCTGCCTTCCTGATGGACTCTCCCTTTGAAGTCCAGGACACAGAAAGAAGCCTCACAGGGAATAAGAGCTGCCAGTGGTGCCTCGTTTATACCCGTGATGCCAAAGCGTCCTAGGCTGGCCAAAATTATTTGTCAACATTTGTTATGATCAAAAATGGACCTCTCAGCTGAACACAGGTGGCCACAGCAAAGAGCCTGTGCTCCTTCAACACTATTTTCTTTTTTTAATTTTTCATGAGCTAACTAAAAATGCCAAAATTTTCTCAGGAAACAAAAAATAACCACTATCTATTGGTAAATTTTATCCACAACAATCTAAATTTGGCTTTTCTCCACTGAAAATATTCTTCTAGCAGAATTTAACTGTATACTTTTCAGTCAACATTATTCCATTTTTTTTCTTGTTAAAAAAGTTTAGGTCTTTTTTTATTTCCATGTATCATTTGTGCAGCTGCATAACCCAAATAATTATAATATAGAATTTGGTTTTGGTTTTCTTTTTCCCCGTTAACTTCATCAGCCATAGCACAGAGGATTATAAATCCCCATTTGCACACACTGTCAGCAACATGACTGTGCTGCCTTACCAGAAAGTGGGCACAGAGTGGAGATAAAATTATATGGGTTACAAATAGCAGGGCAGCACATCCATTTCCTGAGCTGTGAACAGTTGCAAGAAGCATTCTGGTTTGATGTGTTTCATGGTGGTATTATTCCCCCTGGAGGAGGTTATGTCTTGGTGGGGTGAATTCCAGCCTTTCTCCAGAACCATCTGTCTACAGCAATCCAGCTCACAGATGTTTTCCAGGTGATAATGTCTCTCCAGGTCTTCTAATAGATTTTATAATTTCTCTTTTTTTTTTTTTTTTTTTTTTTGGCTACCCGATATTTTCCTTTTATTTCCCAAAAGAAGAGCAGATTATTAGAAGCCCCATCTGCCTGCCAATTGTCTGCTCACAGGTCCCACTCAGTCCTGGCTATTGCAAAATGCAAAGAAGCAACTGAGTCACAGTGCAGAAATAAATCCCAGTGCAGACCAAGGCTCTCCAGTAGGAGTTTCCCATTAAAGTTCAGCTCCCAGGGCTGCAGAGCTCCAGCCAGCTGAGTCTAGATTAACCTGGGAGGCTTGGAGATCCTCAGCTTTCTGGTCTTGCATTTCTCAATGAGAATTTTTTTTTTTTTTAATAAGACTTTGAAGTACAGTGAAAGGTTTTATGTTGCTAAGTCCATGCAGAATCATCAGGGAACCGTAGAGAAGATTGACAACCAGCCAGTGAAAGGAGGAAAGGCTGTTTTCCCTAGAGATTTCTTACAGGTCTTGGCTTCTGCTGAGCTAAACACAACGTGGAAACAGACTTTCCTATCTCCAGCCAGAATCAGGAAAGGATATTTTGTGAGAAAAAAATATATAAACATATATTACCTAAACTTTTGTAAAGATTTGGGAATTTGGCTTTTGGGTTCCAAACAGTGTGTGCTTCCTCCAGACCAATCTTATCCTCTACATCTCAGCACAGTTATCATGTTTTGTGTAAGGATATCATCTGAAATGTCAGCAAGAGGTGTGTGGGTCTGTATAGATCTCATTGTTGCAAGCCTTAATTAGGTCTGGATGAGAAATCACAGAATTACAGCATGCTGGTCAAGGATGTTGCTATCTTGCTATTTTTTCTTGTTTTCAGGCCTTTGGGGTAGATACACTCTGCTCACATTTGATGGCATTACTCTACCACCACGAGGGCTGGAAATGTATTTATTTATTTATTGCAGCCATAGCTAAGACTTTAAAGTAATTTTCTACCTCTCTTCAGTCATAATAAAACCCTGAGATAAAATGCCTCTTGTATATTAGCAGCTGGCCTGAGGCTCAACATTTTAGTTTTTGCTTAATACAAAACCCCCACTTTTTCTTGAAATCCTCATTTTTCCCCATTCTTAGCTCAGAACTGAAATTGAAATAATGAAGCTCCATGGAACTGGGTAACCTGCTCTTCCCATCTGGAAAGCAGAGACTGTGAACCAAAACATTTATATGGAATTAGAGATGTTCCTCACTCCAGGCCTTGTTTCATTGTTGCAGCTGTGTGAGAAAGGGGAGGAGAGCACCTGCCTTTTGAAGGACATGACCAATTTTCTTTTGATCTGTTTTTAACACAAAACCTGGTCCAAAGGCCATCCTCAGGCATCACAGACATGGCTGGTGAAATGCTGCTTCAAAGGGTAGAGAAGATAAAATTAGAGCATTGCTTCATCTCTCTGTGCAGGAATGGTTTGCTAAAACTCCCTTCATCCATCTTTAAATTAAATACAAATACAAAGAAAGGATTATTTAGCAAGTTAATTGAGGCCTTTTCTTGTGGGTAGTTCCTGCGTGCACTTTCTGTTTTGAGCAGAGTTCTTTTTGAACTTTGAACAGAGTATCCTTGATTCTTGAATATGGAGCCTGGAAAGACTCTTCTGATCACAGAAAGCCTTCCCAAAACACCTGGCACAGCCCTTGCACCGAACCTATTGACACATGGTGGGAATGATGCCTATCTTCAGAATAACCAGCTTGATGGTTATCCATGACTGATGGAGGGTCCAAAGCCTCCCTGCTAATCTGCTCTAATTTGGTCACAGATAGGACATTGACATGCATCTCTGTAGGTAAATCTAGCATTAAGAGGTGTTATCTTTTTCCCTAAATAGAGCTGTTCATATCAGAGTGCTGCCAAGCCACCAAGGCTTACCCCAGCCCCGAGAAGATCATGGTACCTGAAAGATTCCCCCAGTGCAAGTGCTGAAAGACAATCCAAACATAAAAACATTAGGAAGGCTTTCCATCCTTTATAACAAAACCCTTCTTGCAGCCCCAGAGTTGAGGGGGTGGCACTGTCCCCATCCACAGCCAGCTTTATCTCCAGTCACCAGGAGAAATATGTTAGAAATATTTTCATCTTGTCTTCTGAAGCGGGCTGAACGTGGGCTGAAACAGCAGCTTGGAATAGTTCAGCTTCAGAAAATTCTGCCATTTCTCACCTGCAAAGTCTCCCCTGTGGCTGCTGGGATGCTGTTTGGCCCCACAGGAGGCTCCAGTGACTCCTCATGGGTGGTGTTCATTAGGCCCTGAGAGCTGCAGAGAGCTGCTCTAACACACTGGCCCTTTGTAGGGCAAAAGCCAGGGGCTCAGCTGGTGCCTGAGGAATTAGGAACAATTAGAAATGCTTTAATTGAAGTCAACAGAGCCACCTAAACTCACCACATTTGAGGAGGCAGCACAGGCTGGGCAGCACCCGCAGTTAACAGGACTCAGTGGCTGATTATGACTCACGGGCAGAGTGGGAAAACAGCAAATTTTTGAACAATATCCCTTTCTGTGCTGCCAGCAGGTCAAATGCTGTCCCGATTTTACAGCCCAGCAGGGAGATAGAGCTTAGGAGCACACAAAAGCCCTAAAAAAGGAGTTAGGTTTGAGGTCACATTTTCATAGCCACCTTATTGAACTATACCTCTGAAAGACAAAAGAGAAGGTGATGCCCCAGCATGTAGTTGTTGCTTAATGGTTGTGCTGTCGGTCTGGGGAGGGTGGAGTGGCAGGTTGCTTAACAGTTTTACATTTTCCCATGGTATTATACTGGTGATACAGTTGGCTATAATTAAAGGGTTATATAAATAAGCCATTGGGAAACAAATTAATTTATTTCCTTGGTGGGGTTAATTATGTAATTTGGGGCTTGCACATTGATCTACTTTCTCTTTGAAGCACTCAGCCCTTCCCCCCACACACACCCCACACACCCCCCAGACCTGGTCCTCCTCTCACAATTGTTTTTAAAATAATTTCAAAACACGTCAAGGAATGCAGATGTGAAATGTGCTGCAGCTTGAACTTCCTTGAAGCAGTGATGCCCTTAATGAGAAAAAGCTGGAGAGCAGAGTGAGACCTGGCTTGTAAAAGAGTTTTATGGCACATTTATTACAAAAGGCCCTCGAATGGACAGAGCAGGGGTGCACAGAGGTGTTGGTGCCACTGGGGCAGGCTCGGCAGCAGCCCCCACCCACTGCTCCCACCTTTCAGAGGGAGTGGGAGAATCCATCACCTGCATCTCATTTGGCAGCTTCATTGGCTTTGGGGATGCTCAGCCTCTTGGTATTTAGTGACTAAATCTGGCTGAGTATCTGCCAGTCTTGTGGATGGCAAAAGGAATGATGGGCTGGTTCCTACTCTGAGCAGAGAAATTTCCCTTCTCCTACAAAATAATAAATATTCATTAAAAGTTCCATTTTAAAAAATAGTATAACCCCACATTTTTCTCTTACACCTGTGCTTCTTTTATGAGCTTCTAAGTAGCATTATTAAGCTACTCTCCCTTCTCTTGTCATATTTAATAATGTATTTTTATTGCATTCTCTTCCCTAGAAATGCAGGCCTCAAACAGTAGAAAATTTTAAACAAATTCCAAAACATAAATTGTGCATACGAAGCTGTAGTACAGAAAATAAACAATTTCAGTGAAGGCTATACCTGCTAATACTAGTTTTCTGTAATAGACATCACTTTGGCTTCACAAAACAAAACAAGGCAAAAAGAAAAAAAAAAAAAAAAAGAGTTAAAAGTAGCATTTAAAGTCTTGACATAAAGACCATTGCTCCTTGACATAAAGACAGCTCCTCCATGCTCCAGCTGGGAGATTCAAAGAAGCTTCACCATCCGAAAGGAAGTGTAAATCTGTGATATTTCTGGTGCTGAATGAAAAGACATAAAGCATTAAATTAGTTATGAAACATACCTCTCTTCCTCTGACATAAACGCCCAAGTACAAAAATTCTCAGCCCTAATCTCTTGGACTTGCCATTGTGGAAGACCCTACTTGACAGAGGGGGAAAGGCAGTGCTGGCTTGCTTTGGTTTAGATTTTAAGATTTGTCATCTCAGGATAATTCCATGTGCTAGCTGGCTACATTAATTTCCTTTTAAACTTTTGCTTAATGTAGTGCAGTAACTTCACAGCATGTGCCTCAGGAATGAACATCAACCAAAACTGCTGATGGTGTTTATCTTACACTACAGGGAAGCCACTGATCAAAGCAATGTGTATTTTAATCAGAACTCTTCCCAAAGTGGCAGCTTCCACTGCCAGCACACTACCAGCGTGTCTCTGCTAACTCTGCAGAAAGAATAAAGGAGAACAATTAGGAACAGTCTGGAGGCAAATCTGAGGCCATCCAGCAGAGCTTCAGCTCACCAAAGTGGATTTCGAGTGGGAGACTCGGATAAAGCTGGGCTGGAGCCCAGGCCGAGTTTGTCTCTGGTGGATTCTGAAGGGAGTGAGACCCATTGTTTGTTCACAGAGTATCTGTCATTTTAGTGTTTTGGAGGTTGAGAGCTTTGATTTTCAAATTCTGCAGAGAAGAGGAAGAAGTTATTGTGAATTAATGATCAGGCCCGTGGTGGGTTGGGCTTTTCTGCGGGGGTTTGGTTGTTCCTGTGGGAGCTCCCGACTGCCTAGGGCCAGCTTTGGATTCTGTGTAAGCAGGATAAGGGGCACAAAGGTTCCACTCCTGATTCTCCCCTGACTTTATAGGAGAGCCAGGCAAATACCTTTGGTGTCTCAGCTCACCGGTGCCCAGAAATCGCCTTGACAAACTTCTTAGCAATGAAGTTTTTGACTCATTCAGCTCAGTCCTCTCCTCAAGCTGAGCCAAAGGAGCCCTGCTGTTTCCTTGCTGAGGTTTCCAAAGCTGCCATGGGAATATGCAGAAAATAGGCAATGTTAAGGCTGGCATGAGTGGAATAACAAGTTCTTAAGCATTTATGGAGTTGAGATTGGGACTTGTGAGATTAAAAATGGTGGTTTCCTGTAAAAATCACTCACAAATTTGGACAAATTGCTTAAACTTGCTGTCCTTATTGCTCAAAATTACCTAAACATCTGCATTAATCTATTTATCTTAAAAAAATTTAACTTTAATCATACTTAACTTCAATCATACACTCGTGTCCCAATTATGCTAATAGCACTCAAGTATGTACTTGAGTGTCTCGCTGACTGATGTTCTTCTGAATTGCAACTGCAGCTCTGTGTCTGCCATTTCCAGGGATGTAGTTCTTCCCCTGAAGGAGGAGAGCAAGCTAATGTGGCTGACTAGGAACTGCAGGACTGCTCATGTTTGTTAAATCTTGGTCAGAACTTTCAAAAAACTGGCCTTGTCTTGGTGGTCAAGGACACCTCTTTTCCTCTTTCTTTCTTTCTTTTTTTTTTTTTTAAGATTATGTACAGAAAATTATTTTTATATAAGGCACAAAGTTTTTGCTTTAAAAAAAATATCGGGAAACAGATTCTGGAAAAAGTGCTCTTTAAGTTACTGCTTCAAGGAAAAAAAAGTCTTGAAATATTAATCTTCAGCTCTTTATTTGCATTCTTGAGACTTAAAATGACTTTAAAGTTTTTATTGAAAAATCTGGAAAATCAAACTGCCCTTTGTCTTATGGGTCAGGTTTCAGCAGAGGCTCAATCTGGCTGCTGACTTCTGAACCTCTGAAGATGCTGCTGTGCTTGTACTTGGCGTTACTCTCCTCTTCGAAGAAGAGTAGCATTGTAAGCCGTGGATAGGATGTGTTTTTCTACTTGCTGTGGAGAATCTGCTCACAAAGGAAGGGCCAAAAATATTTTGAGCAAGGTTCTTTTAGTTTACATTGCTGATTAAAGCTGGAGGCCCTGTTTCTTTGTGGAAATAGTATCCACAATCCATCACAAAAGCCCATCTGAGCTGGGGGCTAAATCACCCCTTTGGCAGCCATTTTGTTAAAGCTCAGCCTTACACTGGGGTGAGAAAATGAGCTGGAGACCCTTTGAGGAAATCTTTGTGTGCAGGCTCAATAGCTTTATTATGTCTTGCTGCAGTTGACTGGGACTCTGGTTTTATTTGCCTGTTGAAACAGCACCATGGGTTAAGCTGCTCGCGGCTCCTGGGTATCACAGAGGAGGAGCCTGCTGGGGCACTGAGCTGCTCTTTGGCAATTCCCGACAAAATCCAAACTTCCCATCTTGTGGCCTTTAAAATGAGGTGTTTCTTAAATTCACAGCAAGCCCTGCACACCTTTTAGCTATGGGCAGGTGTGGCAGTGACATGGATGAGCCGCTGCTCTCCTAGGAGGTCATTCTCACGTGCATCTTGTTGTGCAGGCAGCAAGAAGAGATGCATCCTCAGGAAATCATGAACCTTGCAGGACGTGTTGTTTTCCATCAGCAGTAAACAGCACTGCCTGTGTGCAGTGCAGGGAGGACAGAACTGAAACAAAACCAGAAGAAAAGCTGCAGAAGCAAAGCTGCCTCTAAAGCTCCTTTTAAAAATGCAGCACAGGAGGGAACAAGTGGATGCTGATTTTGATGAAACTTCCTGTAGTGTTTGGCATTCCTTAATATATCCTGATGCCTTTGATTTCTTCTCCTCCATTGCAGCATCAAAGTGTAAGTAGGCTGAATGTTATCCAGTTTGGTCATTTGGATACCATCCTTTTTAACCCTCTTTTCTCCCTTCCTTCAGCCTCCCTTTCTTGGGTTATGTTTTGCTTTCAGATGTGGCACAAACACAATGCTGTCCACGTCTGGATGTGCCACAGAGGAGATGAGCTGAGTGCCCAGTGAACTTTATTGCTGCAGAGAACCTGACAGAACTCATCCCACCTTGCAGCTGACACTTTCCTGTGGCGGGGACAGGACAAGGGCCCAGATCTTCAGACAGGAGGTCTGGAGGTTCTGAACACTGCAATGTTTTGAAATCAATTTGCCAGCTGTGGTGAGTCCTGCAAATCTGAAGTGACATTTCCTCTTTATTTCCTTTAATATACTACAGGTCTTCCCTCTTTGTTTCCTTGAACCTTTCAGGAGTTCCACCCTGACCACACTTGTTTTGTACTACAGAGTGCCTAGAAAATACAGATGCCCTAAGTCAGTAGGGAAATTTTCTCATTTCTTATCAGGCATGTTCTCCAGTGACAGTTTTTGGTATGTTTTCCATTTTGCATTGTATTTCCAGCGGAATCCCACACCAACTAAAACATTGATCTATTTAAAACACAGCTAATGAGCTTTCTTTGTCCTCTATCTCATGCTGGAATATCCCACCTGATCCCTAATTAACAAATTGATTTATTAAAGGTATAACTAATGGCCTCCCTTTGTCCTTTTCTTCCAGCTGCAGAATCCCACCTGATCCCAAATTATCACATTGATTTATTTAAAATTAAAATATATGCATTGAACAGTTTCTTTATCATGCCTGCCTCAGACATATGTTCCAATTAAGTGCTGATTTTACCCCTCACAGATTAAATACTTTCAGGGGAAAGCAATTGTTTAAAATGTTACATTGTCCCCCCCACAGTGTTCAAATATTTGGGTGTTCTTACTGTTGAGGACAGTATGAAGTCACTTGGTGGCATCTTAGAAGATCAGCCTTGCAGATCCATTCCAAGAAACCACCAACCCACTGGTGTGAGTGGATCTTTGCAGGTCACTATTAGTAAGTCTCATGCACCCAATGTTTTTGCTGGATAATGGATTTTGCTCCAAAGCACTGGCAGTCTCCAGTGGTGCTCCTGCCTCACACAGAATAAACAGCCAGAACAAGGGCAGCAGAGCAGGACTTGCCTGCCAGGCTGATTTGCCTCTCATTAGCAGCTTGTGACAAGTTTAGCTCGGTTTGGAAGAGTGTGCATGAATAGCAAGAGCTCAGGAACACCCCTCATCACCAAGCTCTGTCCTTGGGCTTGCAGAGATGTGGATACATCTGCAGGCAGCACGAGGCCATTATGTCCTGGTATGGAAACATCGAGGTATCCTTGGCCCTCCTGCCTGCAGTGCTCCACAAAAACAAGCAGTGGTTCACTCGCTGCAGACAAAGCCCTCAGAGAGGGGAACTGAGAAACAACAGGCTGGTTTGGATGAAGCAAGAGAGAATGACACGGTCTCTGGCAAGAAGGACGTGTGCTTACAGGTTATGTGAATGTCTTGCATCAAAAGGGACAGCAGGGAAATGTCCCAGTCCTCGTGCCAGCCAGCCAACCTCCTTGGAGCACAGGACAGGGCAGCAGGGCCCATCCCATGCTTGTAAACCACTCCAACACACATCCCCTTTGTCCTCTGAGCTGTCCCTGAAGCCTCGCTATTCCTCTGGTCAATAAAAAAGACAATCAGAATTCCAAATTCCAAAACACAATCAGAATTCCAAAGAAAAGGAAGTACCCAGAGGCTGCTTGTCCTTTCTGCCACAGCCTCTGCTCCCTTAGCACAGGAGCCCTACAAGGGTAACCTGGTAACCCAGCAAGCTCTTGAAGCCCTCTCTGAGCAGTGCAGTGCAGACCCAGCACACCAGAGCTGTGCAAAGCTTGAAAAAGGACCTGAATGAGACCCAGCACATTTTAAAGAGAAGTTTAAAGCAGTGTCTGCAACAAAGGACCCGAGGTGTCAGCCTGCCCTACAGGAATGCTCTTGAACTTTGGGATGCCAGCCCATGTTAAAGCACTTTGGTGTTCCCCAAGGAAGGGTGGTGATCTCTCTAGGGAAGCAATAGTCTGCTTTTGTCTTCCAGGCCCTCACTCAGGTTCCCAAGGTATAGCATGTCTGGCTCCATGACTTAATTGAGTGGTAAGCCCTTTATTTCTCTTGGCCAAAATCATCTCTGGCTACCATCCTACCAATGAGAGGTCTTAGTTAATGCTATCCATTTTCTACACATCTCCCTTTCAGCCTCCTAGAGCCTCACAGGTTTATTTCTTTAGCATGTGGTCCTGTATGCAGTTGTGTCTGTGAACAAGAGTACAGTTACTTTACATCAGGCTGAAGAATGCCCCAGTTGAAAAATAAATTCTTGAAAGGGAAGAAAGGAGCTAAATAGCTTATTTAAAATCTGCTGTGCTTCTTAGCACAGATTGGAGCAAATATGGCACTTCATTCTAACTCCAAGCTTGAGGAGAGTGGCATCCAGCTGCTTATCCTTTAAAATGTGTTTTTCCTCCTCCCTCCCTACAAACAATGTGCACACGTCACAGATCAGATAGGAGAGAAATGGGAAGTTCCTCTTCTCGTACGGGAATTTAGACACCCGAATTCCCATCACATTTGTCTTACAACACAGGGCTTTGCCTCCCTGCAGGGCTCACGGCCAGCCCTCCTGGCAGGCAGCTTTTTTGTCATGTAGTTATCCCAGAGTGAGCCAACTGGGAGACCTGGGAGCCCCGGATCCACGGCTTCCTTGCCTCAGGGCTTCAAACCCACAGCTCCTACCAGGCTGTAGGATGGGGATTTTTCCCAGCTCCATCATGAGTTGTGCCATTGTGCTGAAAGAAATGATTAGAGCTGAAAGGGGAAAATAATTACGGGTGATGAGGGATGCTGTCTGGGAAAGGAGGTGCGGGAGACACCTTGTTTTGATTTCTTCCCTCAGAATGTTTCCATATTTTGTCTAAAGATGATTACATTTGAATCTCATAATTATTTTCTGGAGAAGGGATCTTCCCTTCAGGCAGTTAGAGTCATTCCCATATTCCCTTCTGTAGGACCCTTCTAGAGCTCAAAAACCTCAGGAAGAGGATCACAGGTGCCACCAACAAAGACTACTTGTGTGTGTCCCAGAACCTTCTTGAGTGTTTGAATTCCCCCTCCAACCCCTGGGTGTGGCATGCTTGTCTGTCATTGTGCCTAACAAAGGATAGATTACTGTTGATTAAAAAAAAAAATTCCAAGAGTGTGAAAGAGACCTTTTCTGCAAAAATTTCTGTTTCATCTGTCATCCCTTCTTACCTTCCATGGCTGTATTTATCTCACAGAAGTGAATTACACAGAAAATGCTAAAGGAAATGCACGATTGCCAAGCCAGTTACTCCACATATTATCTTAATAATCTTAATTGACATTTCCTTGCTTGTCTTTTATATTTTTCCATGCTGCAGATTTGCACAGTCCTTTTTTCTCAATTCCAGGTGATGAGTCCAGAGAAAGGCACTGTCTGTTATCCAGTAAACCACATCTTAGTGGAAGATTGCTTGGAGGGTATTTGATACTATAATGTGAGAGAGAAAGTATCCAAATGAAGCCATAAGTAATAATAGCTTTAAAGTCATGAAACCTTGAATTTCTTCTCACCTTTGTTTCTGGCAGCTCAGCTCCAAGAGCGTGATGCCTTTATCAGAAATCAGTTATTTAAGACCAACCTTTGTTTTCAGCCATGGTCAGTCTTTGATGCCCAGCAGGAAATTATATCCCTCCCCTCTTAGCAGTCCACCTATAGCACAAATCTCATGGACAAAACCTCTACCCAGATTTTCACAAGGAATACAAAATTTTTTCTTGTTGGGTCAACCTCCCCAGAAATCAATGAAAACCCATTTTTCAGCCAGTTTATTAAGCCCCAACACTCCTGCCACAGAGATACAGGAAATTCACAATTGCATTCCCATCCCTCAAAGCTTACTCTCTATGAGACTTCAATTCCAGAAGCTGGAATTTCCCAAAAGCCTGGAGATATTCAGTTCACCTGTGCTGAACAAATCCTTTCTGCTACCACATCAGCAGTGATGAAAGCACGTGGGCAAAGCAGTGCTTAGTAAATTAAATTAGTAAATTAGTAAAAAGTGTTGTACAGACTACCTGGTTTGGTTCCACCACGTTTGAGCAGGCAGCACGTTCTTGTCTCTGGAAGACCCAGAAAGAAAGGCTGCTAATACTTTCTTTGAGCTCAGTGAGAATTTTTGGAGCAGGAAGTATGCTCTCCTGTGCAGCCATTTAACGCTGTTCCAAACTGCTGCACCTGGGTGCCATGGGTGAAAATGAATTTCACACACCTACTTTGTGCATCTTCCAAGCCCACAAAAATGCCAGCTTCTTTTAATAAACTGATGATACTTGGGAACAGGTGTTTCAAAGCTGAGAAAGCTACCTCTGGGAAACAAACCACAAGATTTACTTGGTAACAGTTTGCTTGGACAGAACCTTTGTGATCTCTGCTCAAGGCTTGCCTTCCCAACCTTTCCCTTTCACATGCATTTCTCCTACTGCACAGGTGCCTGTGTGAGCTCTGTTGCTGGGGTATTGGAATGCCTAATGCTATTTTTAGGATATTTTTAGGATATCTCCTCATTTTCCAAGTGAGGAAACAGACCACAGTAGTCTCAATATTTTGTCCACTATTGGTCAGGAGATGTGGGGTGCAGACTAAAACTGGGCTCTTCATTTCCAGCAAAACAGCTTCTTGTAAAGTTAAGGAAATCTCTGCTGTTACCACATAATCAAGAGATATTAGGAAATATGTAAGCAGTTAAATATGCAGTTCTTTTGGGACACACAAAATGCCTGTATTCCAGTGCTCCTTTGGCATCATGGTCATTTCATAGGTGTTAGTTACACCTATAACCATAGGTGTTAGTTATTTTCCCACCAGTTTGATGTCAGTAAAGTCATTTAAGATCTTCAGATACAAATTGTTTTCAATCAAAGCATAGTGAGTGAGTTTGTCTAGTGCAAAGCATGTCAGGTTTCATCAAACTAACAGGACAAACTGGCTTATTGTCATTAACACACCAAATAGGGGCACATCCCAGCTTGTTTCCAAAGCTACAAAGCTTTGGGTTGTCATCTTGTATTTCTGTGGGGGAAAAAAGAAAGAAAAAAAGTGCAAAGCAATAATTCCCAAGCCAACACCTTCCTGGTGGTGTCATGGCATCGTCTCTAAAGAACTAATAAATCTTTCTTGGCCCTCTTGCAGATGGCTCAGCTCTGTCAGAGGGAGTTCCAGACCTATTTGTTGATGGTTCTTGACACTGAGCCTTCCACCTCAGGAAACAAAGAAACTTTCCTCCCCAGAAAACATTATAACTGGACCCAGGAAAGCTATGCAGGGTCTTCCATGGGAGGGTAGAGATCCCTTTTAGTGGGGTTTCTTAGGGTGTCCCCAGTTATTCTACAGCAAGTAAATCACCAGAGGATCACAGGGATGTTGCTGGTGGCAGATGTGCTCTGACACCGCTCAACAGCAAGAAAGAAAATGTGGCATGGTGTGCCAAAGGACTGCTCTAGATCATCAAGGAGCAGGAAGGGAACCCATGCTCCATCAGCAGGGAAAGGCATTTCTTCATCATCAGAGGGTAGAAACCAGTCCCATTAAGTTCTCATGTTTTGAGCAGAGCGTTTGACAAAGGAGTGGATTTGCCCCAGAGCAGTTAAAACCAAAAACCCAAGAGGACCTCTCCACAGGCATTTTCCTGGCGTTCTCTGACATGCAGATTGACTGATAATATCACCATAACAGCTGTTATCTCAAATGTCTGCCTCCAGGCAAATTAAAAGTAAAGAAAAGCCAAAACACTTGAAGAGATGAATATAGGAGGCATTTGCCAGTAATTTGCTGGCCCAGGATTGCCTGCTGTCAGGGGTAAAACGAAGCGTGTTTGCTTTATAAGAAAATTACAGAGCTGTCATCCCTGCAGCTCATACACACAGAGCAATGGAGAGCAGCACCACTGCCAGGACTGAAGGCAGAAGGATTGTTTTTTCAGCCAGAATCCAAAACAGCCCTTCTCAAGGATGTGCCTGGGCCTTGCTGCCAGGGAGCAGCAGGAGCAGGGCTGTCCCCAGATGAGGCCAAGGAAAAGGGACCCCTCATGTGCTCAAGCACAGCTGCTGCAAACATGGCAAGTGAGTGAAATAGGCCCAGGGTCCACCCCAGAGCCTCCAGCCAGGACCAGCTGGAGATGGGCTACAAGGTCGGATTTTGGATAGGCTCCAGCCATCATCTCTGGACTCTTAAGTGATGATTATTTTTTGTGATGCTCTGGGGGAAGAATGATTCTTCTGAAAGGGACCAGTAAGGCTCTGGGGTGATGTGTCAGCTTGGGGTAGTGGGTTTTTCACTGTGGTTAGATGAACTGAAGTCTGCACCTCTTCGATGCAGCCATGGATGCTCGAAATGCCCAGTCTGTGGAATGTGTAAAAGACCATTTCCAGAAAGATCTCTGGGCCAAGCTGAAGTCAAAGCCTCTGAGTGCTCTTGTCAGAGCTCTAATTGAAGGAATTAAAATGCCACTGGCAATATTTGAGCTATTAGAGACAGGGTAAGAGAGTAAGGGCTGTTGTTTTCAGTGTCTGAAGAACATACTGACCTCCACAAGAGAAGACCCACGAGTTTATAGGAGGTTCCAATTCTGGACCGTACCATATGTCAATAAAACTCTGCCTTTATAAAAAAAAATAACTCCTTTCTGGATTTTTATCCCTTTAAATTGTGTTCACATGTAACAGGCCTGTCTTTTGCATACTTTTGACAATGCTGGAAGTAGAATTACCACAGAAATCTGCAGTATTTTAGTGGGAAGGGGGTACTACTAACCATAAAGCTCAAATTGAAAATCCATCTGCCTTCTGATTTGAGGCTAAGACAGGCCAAGAAAGCCCCGTGGGCCTTAGGAAGAGAAGTATCAGGGGAAGGGGAAGAGGAGGTTGTCTCAGTTTTGTTGGAGAGGGAAAATGAAAGCTTTACAGGTGTTCAGGGAATAGGAACTTCACCATTTCACTGATGTCAGATAACTGTGTGTAACTGGGATGTTTATTTTAATAGTCAAACCTTTAACATTACAAAGTGCTAACCATGGATAAAAGATGTCCAGGAAAGGCTACGAATCTTCAAACTTTAAGATTAAATTCAAGAAGCAGCAGTCTAGATAAAACAACAGTGAGGAAGTGAGAAAAACCTGGTTTGGCTCCTGCTTCTGACCCTGGTTTTGAAAGTGTCACAATATGTTTCTCAAGCCTTTAGCATCTGTTTTGTATTTGTAGCAGATCTTCCCACTCAGGGTGCCCCTCCATGAGCATTTCCACAGTGCCTGTGTTCACAGGGCACAGCCTTGTCCCACCACCCAGCCTTTGGCCATCTCCACGGGGACAGAAACAGGCAAGGTGGAGCTGGAGAAATCGAGTGCATTTCCACAGAAATTCAAGCATAGCCTGGTGATGTGCCACTCTTCTAAATGTCTCTTTGTGTCTCTGGGGCTTTCCAAGAACTGAAGGGGACCCATGTGGTTTGAAATGGCACCTGAGGGACGTGCCCTGGGTGCCACCTGTGTCACCTCAGCTCAGCCCTTCCTGTGACTGATCCCTTGGGACCTGCCAGGAAGGAACGCTGGTGAATGGCACTTCCAGGAATGACATTTTCCAAAGAAAAAGCCCTTTCTCTACTCCAAAAGTTAAAATTCTTTGTTGTAATTCCTGGAAAGTGATCCAGGCTAAAAAGTGCTGGCCATGCTTACAAAGATATGAAAACAATCATGGTGGAAGTTTTTTAAAAACAAAGGTGGCAAAGCTTTAAATTCAGGGGTGTGGAGCTCTGGACATTACCAGCATTTTGTAAAAGTGCCCTGCCATGTTTCCCTGCAGAAAGGTTTGTGAAACTTTGGGCAAACCTAGGCCATTTGGCTCTTGGTTGGAAATAACACAAAACTCTCTGGTTCTTGCTTTTCATCTGCCAAAATGAAGGGAACAATTGTACTGGGGTCCCTTTAAGTGTCAGGAATTGCACTTTGCTAAGTAAGGTTCAAGTGAGATTTAAGTAGAACTGGAAAAAAACTCTGCCCACTGGTTTTTATGACTTCTGAAATGTATACAGATTCAGTCTGCATATCTGTGCTGTATTCTGTGATAAATATTTGAACTGTTGGGTCTGCAACATGAATGGAGAATTTTAAAAAGTACATTGCTGACTATTATGGGAAGCACATGCCATAGTTTTGCTCAACCTCTGTCCTTGCTGTTTTCATTGGAAGCCTTGCATAACATTGGAAATACTATCAAGCTGTAAGTCTCAAAATTACAAGCAAGATGCTTTTCCATGTTCAAGTAATTTGGGAACAAAGTCATTGGCATACTTCATTATAGTATATATAAAATGGTGACAGAGAGAGGAAAAGAAAGCTTTGATGCCATTATCTTCTGTATTTTTTTAGTGCACATCACCTGTCCAGAGCTGTGAGGACTTGCACAGCTTGTTCTTATTGCTCAAACTGCTGGGCTAAGAGAACGTGGCTGCATTGCATCTGGGCCAGTTCCACCACTTTTTCTCTGAAATGAAGAAAGCAGTGCAGGGAAGTCAAAGATGCCTTGAAAAATCAGAAGTAATAATATACACTAATCAACAACACAGCCAACCCCCATTTTGTCTGCCTGCAAAGCCTTGTCCTTACCGTCTCTGTGAGACTATAAATTGATCTTTGTAACAAGTCCAGAAGATTAAAAATAATCCAGGCTCTCACAGAACACAGAAACACGTCTCTTGTTCCAGAACTGAGGGCTCCTCAGGGAGGTGCTGCTTTAAAGTTAAACCAAGATAACTTTAGCATGAGTGTCGCAGCAATCTGAGCTGTGCTGTGTCCAGGAGGTGATTCCTTGGGAATCACTTTCCCGAAGTTTCATAGATACTGCCAAAGAGAGTTTTTTATAAGAGAACTAAGTAGATTTTAATTTGCATTGAAGTATTCCCAGGAACTTGCTGGGTGGAATGAGTAGAAGCAACATCAGCTGCAGAAGCAGAAATTCCATTTAATATTGGGTTTGCATGGCAGAGGGTGATACTTCTTTGGTCTCCAGGGACTGTAAATATCATTAATGGTTCATGTGCCATAATATTGACTGCATTTTCAGTCTCTTAATTAATTTCTGTCTCTTCAGCCAAGGCAGATCAACGTTCAGCAAGTGATTTACAGGTGTGCCAGCCACTGTCAGCCAAAGCACAGTGCTCTGGGATTCAAACAGCACTGAAGAGTCCACCTGCAGGGTGCCACAGCCTCTGCAGCTGCCTCAGGTGAGCATCACTGACTCAGCTCTTCTCACCAGCAAAGGGGCAGTCACTGAGCACAGAGAAGCTGCTTTTTGGCACCTGAAACTTTTGTGCTGTTCTTGGGGTACCACAACTCTGGGTCATGTTGTCCAGTGCATGGAAGTTCATGCAAAGCCCCTGAAGATGATTGTCTTCTGGGAAAAGAAGGGTGTCAGGGTTGCAAAGACATTCAGAGCTCCTTCACACTTCTGTCACAGCAGCTTTTGGTGTCTGAATAGCTTTTTGCCGCTTCAGAACCTGGTTTCTGTCCTCAAAAGAGCAGCAGATAACAATCATCAGTCTTTCAATGAAATACACAAGAATTTGAAGCACTCCTTCTGGGTTAAAGGAAAAGGTTTGATTTTATTAGAAAACTTTCCCTCTCCTCTGAAAACTGTTTCCAAAAACATCCATGCACAAATCCAGCTAGCACAATCATCCCTTTGCACAGCAAGACCTTAGACACTGCTCTCCTTCTTCCAGATGACTTTCGTGGCCCACCTGGGAAATAAATTACAGGGCAGTGCTAGAGTTAGTAAACCTACATACACTCATAAAAGTTCAAACCAAAGTGTGATCATAAAGTACTTATGGGTCAGTAATCACACCCTTAATTTTCAGAAATAGAGTAGATGGTATTATCTGGAGAAAAAAAGGTCCTTCCTTTTTCTTTCTAAATATCCTGTTATAAGCTAGCAATAAGCATAAAAATTAGGACCTGGCTGAATATTTGCTGAAGCCAATCAAAATTCTTTATTTCATTCCAGGGCACTTTGGTGGGAACCCTTCAAAACTTTCAATTCAGAACAGCACCTATGTCACAAGCACTTCATAAAGTCCCAATTAAATTGCCCCATTCTGTGGGACACAGCTACAGCCTTGAAGGCAATCATTTGCTTCAATGCTTTGCAGAATTAGGATGCACTTTGAGCCAAGCATGGGCCTAAAATCTATGTCAAACAGCCTTAATATTTAGCAGGCCATGCTGTTTGTCACACAAGATCTTTTGCCATTAAAGTTGTGGTATTGGTTTGAGCTTTGGAAAAAAGGGTCTTCTAGCATGTTCTTCCAAAAATGATATCCAAGAACACTGTCTGGAGGCAGTGTGGGGGATTATTTCAAAAGCAGACTTCTGCAGAATGTGATATATTTCTTATTTCTCCCGATCTGCTCTCAGGTTGTGCTGCTGCTGTTGTGTGTCTGAGTCCCAGCGCTGGAAATGAAAAGGTTCAGAGAATCCTGACACCAAGGAGAGGCACAAAGCTGCACTCTGCTCCTGACAGCTTCTCTTTACACCACAGCTTTTCCTCTGAGCATGTTCCAGTGTCTCTGCACTCCCAGTCCACCTGCAGCAGCCAGGGCCAGGCTCTCATAGCCTGGCTCTCCTGCTGGGAGCCTCTCAGAGCACGAGCCACCTCCCTTCCAGCAGATCGCAGGTGTTCTCCACATGGCGTGAGCAGGTGAGAGCACAGCTTTGCCAAACCATGATGGAGTTTGGTAGCTGAAACACAAAATCCATGTTTGGCCTGAGATCTGAATCTGGCTCTCTGCTCCATCCTCTGCTCTGAGCCAAATCAAACTGCAGCACATCATGAAAACCAAACACCGCCATGCTCTGATTGTGTAAGATCTGCATCCAGCTCCAAACTCCGAGGAGGAAACTTCTCCCTGTGTGTGTCACTGTGGTGCCAATGCCTGACATGTCAGGTAGGAGTGGTAGCACCCTGAGAAAAATACAAACACCTGAAAGCCTGCCCCTAAAATTCCATGGGGAAGGCACTAAAATGCTGTGAAGGATTGGAGGTGCAATGAAATTCATGGAGCTTAAAAAAAAACCCCAAACCACGAAAGAAACACACGACCAAGATTTATGAGTGGTTCAAGTTCTGGGGCAAAGCACCCCCCTGCCTTTCTGGCTCCTGAAGTCTCTTATTATTAGTTTAAGAGCTGCCAGGCAGACAGAGTAATTCATCCAGCCCACCTGTGCTTTTTTTATTGGGGGGAGAATGCAGAGGATGTGTTCTATATTCTTCAGGAAGTGCTCCTCACCATGGAGGCAGCTCTGCTGATCCCTCCTGAGCACTGTCAGGACATCTGTGGTGTGCCAGCCCATCCAGACCACCCTGCTGCCCAGGCAATCCTGCTCTCACATTCTCTCTTCTGCTCTTGTTTTTGTTGGTTTTTGCTTAACAGTGAAGGATTTGAATTTTTCTTCTCATGTATTTGGCACTTCTGGTAGAGCCTTTGACATGGAAAAAGGCTCATCTTTCAAATGCCTGTGGCAGTTTCTGTGAAAGGTGATTTTTAAAAATCCATTTTATTTTGCTTCCTGGCAGTGATATCAAAGGAACAATCAGTGCCTGAGTTGGAGCCAACAATTTATTTCCATTATCATAAACAGAAAACAATGGCATACTGCCTTATTAGTTATTCACTTTCCAAGTCAACAGATTCGGAGGGTTGGGATGAGATCTAACCAGAGATATGCTTTGATGTTTTCAGTTTGGGGAACTGGTCTCCTGGCCAAAATGCTGAGTGATGCCAGTTTTGGGGGGAAGAAGGGAGGGAAGAAAGGGCAGAAGGAAGGGAGAGAATCCCTGAGAGTGCAGGGGGTAGCTGCTGGAAGGGCTGGATATACATGGAATGTTTGTGGCTGTCTCTGAGAAGGCATCAGAGGGTGATGGTGGTCCTGGGTAGTCCCACACCAGAGGTGACACAAAGAGCAGCAGATGGGCTGCCTGCAGTGCAGCTCCTTTGATTTATACCCCTCCAGGATCTCTTCCAGTGCACACTCCAGCTCTGCTACTGTGCTGCAGAACAGCCACTGATGTGGGGTTTGCAGTGTGTGCTGGGGGAGCTGATGGAGCCAACCCAAACCAGCTGTGCACAGCAGCCCTGGTGCTCATCCTTCCCTCCCAGAAGCAAGCCCTGAGTCTTCCAGCACTGTCACATAAACTGTGCTTTGTAGGGAATGCTGTTGGGAGTGATGAGCAGCAGTGTTTGTCACTGTGCTTTGTTGTTTTAGCACTGGGCTCACATATGCAGAACATTTTTATTATACATGTTTAATGGTACAGAGTGTTTATGGAAAATGATCTCTTTTAGGTAGGGATAAACATGAAAGGTAAGTATCTGCTATTTTTCTATACAGAAAACCGTGATCAACTTCTTTCTCAGTGTCATAATGCCAACAAAACCCAAAAAAGTCACAGGCTCTTGATTAGCTTTAATTCATTTCACCAGCATTTCTAGAACAATCAAAGTGTCTGTATTATTTAACAAAGTAGAAAGCCTAAATTTGGGGCAAAGCAATTGATCATTGCTTGTTTATTAATCCTGTCTCTCATGGACAAGCCACCCTGGCTGTTTTGGATTCTTTTCTGACCAAAATACAAACACATTAAGCCCACTCCTGTTTTTCTCACTGAATTGATGCTGTAAACTGTTCAAGTGGTTTGTAACAGCAACTAGATTAACAGAGATCACAGGAACTCAAGTAGATTGCTTGCTCTAGTGGAGAGCTGCCTGTGCTTTGTGGGAGATACATACCTGCTCCCTTCCTGCAAATCTTTATTTTAAGGGAATTTCACTCAGGATTCGTAAAAAACTTAGGAGGATTGCAGATTTCTCCAAAGCCAGAAAAAACTTGTCTTTCTCAGGAGAAGCAAGATGACTTGAAACCTGTTTTAGTAAAGGTATTTCATAAACAGTTATATTTCAGGTGACCAAACACAGCAAAGGAAAATGGAAGGGCTTGTTAGGAAGCAATGTCTGCTCTGAGCAAAGATGCTCAGTAATGGTTTTGTGGCTGCTGTTGGTATCCACACCCATCGTTATCACGGAGGAGAGAATCTGAAGCAGGTGATACTGCACTAAATATCTGTTAGGAGTTCCCTGTGCCACAAGAAGCTGTGGTGATGATCATTTTCAGAGAGCAAGGTCAGCTTACAGGAGTCAGGCTGCAGAGGGTTTCCTGAGCTGTCACTTTGCAGAAATACCCACGTGGAATGACCAGCAGTGGCAGCCTCTCACTTCCAGGGGTCAATTTTCAGTGCAGAATAGCACTCTCAGATCCTGCTTGAGTAGTTTCCTCTCCTTTGAACCCTCTTTCTGATTGCCAGATGCTCAGTCACAATCTGGCCCTCATTCCCCCAGTCCTCCCATAAATGGAAGAAAATTTCCAGCCAAAGCTTCCTTGGGGGCATAAGGAAATTAGAGAAAGAATAGACCTGGAGTCCTCTCATGTAGCTAAAAGTCCTCCAGTCAGACACTGCAGTCAAATTCTCTTTCCTGTGCTCAGTTTCAACATGACCAGCCTTTTCCCTGGCCTAGAAATTCCTTCTCCTTGCTTTATTCCAGGGCATCTCCCTTCAGTGGAGGCATGTGATACCTAGCCTTGATCCTCCTAACCACAATAAGCCAAAGCATCCCACAGAAAGGGCTGTGCTTCTTGCCCTTCTGCTTTTTTGTGACTGCCTTCTGGACAGTAATGGATGATGCTGGAATTCTTTCAGCAGACATTTGAGTTTATCCTCCCTCCTCACCAGCATTCTCTCTCTCCTGTGCTCCTAATTTCACCCCACCAGCTCAATCTTTCTGCCAGCCCCTGCTCATTTCTCAAGCCAAGGCTCTGTGTGTTTGTAGCCACAAAGCCCCAGAGTGTGTTCCAGCATGAAGGGATTTCATGGCTGAGGCCAGGCTGGATTGTGCCTCCTCTCTTGTTAAATGAGGCTGGGTGTGAGGCAGTAAACACTTACTCTGGGGAAGCTGCAGCTGGAGCCACCACACGGTGTAAAGGAGAACACACCTAAACTAACCCCAAGAAAAAACAGGGCACTCTGATTCATCTTTCTGCTTGTCCTTGCCACGAGTTCAGTAAATATCCTTATTAATATTTGTGTTATTGATATTATTAATATTATTAATATTATTAATATTAATGTTTGTGGTGCAAATGCCTTTATTGATCTCTCAGTGCCTTGCCTCTAGAGCCTTGCAAAGGGGTGGAGGCAGGGAAGGGAGGAAAGTTGTTCCCTCCATCCCACAGGTGTGCAGGGCCAGCAGCAAAACCCTTGGGTGAGGTGCTCAGAGTCACACAGAGAATCTGCTGGGGAAAGAGGAGCAGACAGCAGGTTTTGTGAATCTCTGATTTCTGCACATCCTTTTGCTGCAGAGACAAATCCCCTGAAACCCCCCTAAAACCAGGGCAGACACATGGATAGATGACAGGGACAATTCCAGTTCTTTTTTCTGCCATGCAAGATTTCTCCAAAATCTGTCTGATCAAGCTGCTAACACACGAAGCTTCTCAAATCTGCAGTCAGTGTTATTTGGTCAGGGCACAGGGGTGAAAAGCCCAGCAGCCAACAGAGATTCCTTGGAGTATCTTTAAGATCATGGATCTTATAAAACAGTCCCCTCTCATTAAAAAAAAAAAAAAAAAAAAAAAAAAAAAAAAGAAAAAAAAAAAAAGAAAAGAAGCACACAAGCTTACCATTGTTGAGTGTTCCTTTAATAGAATCAGAAACAAATTTGTGACCTTGTGGCCCAGAGGTGGGAACACCACCTATAAACTTGCCCAGACATAGAAATGTATTCTGCCTGTCAGTAGGAGTTTGCCATTGAACATGTATATAAAAAAAGGCTGGTGTTACATTAGGCCAACATTTTTTAAATGCCACAGCTCACTTTATATGCCATGAACCTTGTTAATGCTGCTAACAAGAAAATTAAAAACTCAAAGCTATAAAAATAGGAATGCCACTCCTAAATAAATAAATATACATGAGAACAAAATATTCAGATACGAGCTCTGGAGTGGCTTGTGTCCAGGGAGGGAGAAAGAAAGAAAAAAAACCATTAACCTGAGTTGTTTCTGATGCTATAAAAGCTCATTATAGTCAGCAAAATTGTCTCCCATTGAATCCTTGCCTTAATTTCACGGGGTTCTTGAGAATTCTACACTATAGCAAGGCAGAAATCAGGGAGGTTTGGCAGCAAGGAGCATACCAAGGACAATCCTGTCCAGGAGCCTGGATGGGTCAGGGAGGGTGGGATATTTCCATCTGATTCAAGAACAGACTGTTAACGTGGCAGCAGTGGGGAAAATGCTTCCATCAGAACAGGCCACCTACATATCCTGGCCTCTACTCTTGGCTCTGGATCCCAGTTAATAGAAACAGTTTGAGCTGTAAAACCCCAGACTGGGGTGCATCATGACAGCCTGGCCTCTATCCTGGCCCAGGAACTAGAAATTCCAAGGATTATTTTTGTCATTTACCTCCTAACTACATATATATTTGGAGTTGCTTATCAATACAACCTTTTAGCCCTATAATGTAAGAATTGAGACCTACACCTAAGGCTGGGCCCACTTATGTGGACTCACCTCTACTTAACATTGGCAATTAATTTTATGTCTTCTAGTCCTTGCTTGTGAAAAGCAACCTTTTTGTTTTCCTTTCTTTACCTCCTGGAAATTGTAAATAGTATATCTTAAAAGACAGGATACTCACACACACAGTGGGCTTCTGTGTACAGATTTTGGCAAGACAAAAGAATATGTAACTTATATGAATCTAGAGAAGGTCATAAAGTGAAGAAAAGTGGGAAAGAGAAAACTGTGTTCCTTTCACCTCTCTGTGAATGCAGGGTTTGGCTTTTCCTAAGGCTTCCCTTACCCAAACCCATCTGGGGCCAAAGCCAACTAGAAGAAAGTCCCCATCAGTCTGATGAGCCCAAAATTGAGTCTCAAATCTTGCATTATGGTGTTAAAAAGTTGCATTGATAAACCACTCAATGGCCAAAAGAGGACATTTTTAAACCTCTGTGTGTTTATTCAGTTCCACAATGACAGAAAAACTACTCCTGCTTCTTGTGAGGGGGAAAAACCCCAAATCCTCCAAGGCTATGGTAAAGCCTAAAACATTTCAGAAGAGGGTTGACTCTCCATGTAGAGATAATGTGGACAATTATCAACCAATTATTAACTAAATTGATAAATGATTGAAATAAAATCTAAGTAGAAGGAAGGGATGTTATATTAAAACTAAGCAGTTGAAGAGTGGGAAATGTAGGACATCCCACTGAGAAACCTACTTATCATATGGCTAATGAAAAAAAACAGTTATTTTCTTTAGCTCTTCAGAATTTAAATCAAATTTGGTGCAACTATTTAATCCAATTGAAGCAATGACTCCCTTATCTACCAGACTCAATGTAGCCTGCTCACAGGAGAAAAATTAGTGGGATTTTTAGCAGGAATATTTCATTTTCAGGGCTACTGGTTACAACGTGTTGAAAAGTTTTCCCTTCCCCCCTTTAGTCTCAATACTGGCTGTGATTTATTAAGATGTATTCCAGGATAACATGCTGAGATGATGATTTTTGTTGGAAGGCCACACTCAAAATTGCACTGAAATTGGATGCAACATGGGAACCATCATAATCTGGAGTTCACCACTGAGGCCTAGGAACAATTTTGTGGAGGGTCATGTTGCATCATGTCTAGGGCTTTCACAAATTAAAAATCCATTTATAGATGAATTTTAAATCACAGCATGGCAATCCTGTGCTTTACATTTTTCTCTTTGTTTCAAATATGGGCTGGGTTCAGAGTTCTTATTTGGGCAAACACCAAAGTCATGGGAAAGATGTTTTATGTTTTCTTCAGCAGCCAAAAAAACCCTCTGTTAATGCTACTAAATTTCTAACACAAGCAGCTGGGTAAGACTGGGATGGCAAACTTTTGAATTGTTTTTATTGTTTTATTTATAAGCCAACAAAGGCAGATGTGAAACCTGAATTTTCCAATGGGGTATAATGCCACAGACAGGTTTTTTTTTCACCTAGATTCCCTCTTTCCTTTGCCTCAGGAGTTTTCCAGCTGGGTTAGGCAGTTCCCAGTGTTTCTGCATGTGTGGGGTTTTCTCTCTGCAGCTTGCTGCCTGTTCAGATTTCAGCACTGAGGCTTAAATGCTGATGAAAATATAATGAGTACTGACTGCTGTTAAAAATCATTGGAAAAGAGAAAACCTAGAGAAGAAGGAAAAGACCACTAACAAAGAATTTTATTCTAGTTGATTTTTATCTGAGGAATTCTAATATCATTCTGTAATTGCCCAGTTAAATAATATCCCAGTTCCAGAAACAGGGTGGTTTGCAAGCAAATTCAGTAAGTGGGGTTTTCTTGTGCATTAAGGGAGGGCCTGGAGCCTGTGAAATTTCTTTGGTTATAGAGCCAAGGTACATAATTTCATTTGGAAACTCTCTCCAGTGGCACATTGCATGTTCTCCAGGTGCTGCAGTAACAATTCCATTAACTGCTAATTTGTAGTGCCCACGAGGCCAGAAGTAGCAGGGGAGAGGGCAGAGATTGTAACTCTCCCTAGATTAGGAGACTTTTTTTGGCATTTATGCATGTAACTGCTTGGATCCTACTCAGTCCTTACAGCTCTGTGGTTCCTGCATCCCTCTTTCCTCAATACAATTAAAATGAGGATGGTGAAGAATTTTTAGAAATATTAGTCAAAATTCATGTCCACAAACACCTCCAGTGTGGCTTATCCCCAGTAATGAATAAATTATTTTATGGAATCTCCAGAAGGTCTCCTACCTTGATTCCTTCCTCTATTTCATTACTTACACTTTACATTATTTAATGGCAAAGTCCTTCTTCTCCTGATCATAATTTAGGAACCTCACCCTGAAGACAAGGGCTTCCCTTCTCAATTCCTTCTTCACTCTCAGACAACACTGAGAAATGTGAAGGACTTCTTTTCAACATGACAATTAGTCTTGGGGCCAAATTCAAGTTCTTTAGGCCAAGGAACAATGAGAGAAGACAGATTTCTTCAAAGTTCTCTATCAACAGCAGGGTCCAGTGCAGAGTTTAGCACTTAGGAAAGAAGTCTTTTCTATACAGACTGAATAGAAAGTCATTAATGACTGGAAACATAATAGGAAAAGCTCTTAAAGTTTGAGTTCATCTACTGACATGGCACCCTTTTGTTTGTTTTTTTTCCTTGAGCTCACAGGATCCAGTATTTTTATAGCATTTTAAGTGGTCAGTGCAAAACACCAGTTCATGCTGAGCTGCTCTTTTGATGCTGTGCATGTTTGGTTATTGGAATTCAGTGATACATTCTGTTAGCAGCAATATGTATTTGTACATGAGCTGTTGTGTCCAGCAGGAGGGTTGGCTGGGTAAGAGAGGAAGAAATCATCTTTTTGTGCCTCTGGCAAGTTTCCAAATGTGGCTTACCCTGGCTGGATGGGGTTTGTTATTTGTGGGGCAGTGGCTGCTGCAGAAATGCCGTGGCAGCCAGTTCAGCCTGTGTGTCTCACAACAGTGCATGGAAAAGGCATTATCCTCATTTATTTCTGTCAGGGATTAGGGATGTCCATTCTCCCAAGGCTGAATTTGCTCTTCATTCTCATCTTCTTTTTCCTTTCCTTGTTGAAAGGTTCAGCATTGCCATCCTTGTTCCCTGCATCCTTGGCCAGCAAAGACATGGAGTGGCAGAGCCCTGATCCCAGCCTGAGTTATTTTCTGACACACCCAGGTGGAAGAGGAAGTTTTTCAGTTGCCATTCAGATACCCTTTAGTCTGTTTTCAAAAGGAAAATGAGGAAAAATGAGAATTTCTAGTAAAAAGAGAACGATAATATTCTTCATGACAAAATTATCAGAACTTTCTTCATCTTACCTTCCCTTGAGATGTCTGGAAACATCTCCATGTCTCAGGGCAGCCTGAGCAGTTCAGTGAGGTGTCTGCTCACAGTAGGTAGAGGAAACAGCACAGCTTCCATTCCTTCCTTGCACAGCTGCCTGTTTCTGCCCTCAGCAGCAATGTTGGCTGTCGATGTGTGCAGCATTCCCAACAGCTGCCAACGTGACTCCACAGGTGGTGTTAGGATGGGAGGGAGGGCTGGCAGAAGGAATAATTAAAAAAAAAAATAATTCAAAGAAATAATTCATGCAGCTCCAGCTGTCTCTGTCACAAAATCTGTTGCTCCAGCACAGGGAATGGTAAGAACCAGCCTTGGGAGAGCAAAGCTCAGCACTAATTTCCCAGGGGAAAAGCGGTTGATGCTTTGTACCTGCAGGGCCTTTGTAGAGCAGTACCCTGTGCTCAGTCCATCCTCCTGCTGCCTGGTGCTAATAGTAACAGAAATACTGGGATAGACAGGATAAACAGAAATACTGG